>NC_066581.1:89874739-90174739 GCF_024323335.1 Lathyrus oleraceus
AGACAAAATGCGCCAGTGGAGAATCGAGCACATGCCAAGCCAGTCAAAGGCGCTCAATGAAAATTCAAATGGAAATCAAAAAAGGAACAGGCGCTAGGTTCGAACTCAGGTCACTAAGGATCAAAGGCGCTCAAAAATAAAATCATTTGGCAAATTGCACACGGCTGGTGTCGAACATAGGTCAAGGGAGTTCCAAGCGCGCTGAAGGATAAAACGCAGCGTTTTGAGTGTTAACCCTAGGCCATTTGCAGTTGGTGGCGGACGGTGGTTTCCACCGTCTTCTCCGGCCAGCCAGGCAGAGCGCCACCGTGAAAAAATGCAGAATTCAACAAAATTTATATCATTGGAAAGGTCTTTTAACCAGGAGCACGAATATTACAATATCTAAGCCTAATTCACCATATATTTTACAGATCGAACGAAAGAAGTTTCAACATCCAAACTTGAAATCCACATATCTTCTTCAATTCTCAACCAAAATTAATTCTACTTACATCAGAATCATCAGCATAACAGGATCTACAAGATTATGTCAAGAAATTGGAGAAATAAGCTGGTCGAATTTCCACTTACTTGGAATGGCAGTGCGCTAAATCCACGTGTTCAAGCCTCCAAATGATCCATATCCACTCCAGTAATCTTGATTTGAAGCTTTGACTAAGAATTAATGGTTGAAAGCACTTGGATCTTGCTCAATCTTCAAGTTCCATCACCATGTCCATGACCATGAATAACCTCAAAACCAGCTCAATTTCCACGAACGATGAATGATTCCTGCTCCAAATTCCATGAGGATGATGAATCTACAACAATCTTGAAGAGTTGTGTGAAGAAATTTGAAATTTCAAGGAGAGAGAGTTTTGGAGGGAAAAATGAATTCTAGATCTAGAATTGTGGTTATGGCAAATTCTGTTAGGATTTGGCTTTTATATCATGTATTAATCACCATGCTAATCACAATTAGGCTTGGTTAATTAAAATTAATGAAATAAGAGATGTTTTGCAAAAAATGAAAAATGAGGTAGCATGTACAATTCCTACGTGAACAGTGCCATGCAATGGTCCAATTTCACTCAAAATCATCTAATAAACACAATGGAATGATCAGATAGCTTGCATAATCAACCAAATTCAAATTGTCAATTTTCCCTCCAAAATGCATATGAATGAACACATGGTCATATGAACTTTTTCCATGCAAGGCAATGGTTGATTTGAAAAGTATTGGTCAAGACAAGCATTTTGCAAAAATAGTGGACCAATTTGGAGTTTTGGATCAAAAGTTATGCCATGTTGAACTTCCATGTACACTTTGTGATCCTTCGGTCATAACTTCTCAACCAATCATCAGATGGACATGATATAGGACTTTTTGAAAAGGGGAGAGAAAGATCTTCAACTTTCATGTTCACCAAAAATCCATTTGAAGCTTCTTTGTTGTTTCAAAGTCAAGTTGAATGTGGACCAAAAACTTGCCATTTTTGGAAACTTTCAATTACAGGTCACTTTCCATTTTTGGAAACTTTTGCCCTGACTTCGAAATCTTCAAGATAGATGTCTGAAATGACAAATGGACCTCTTTTGAACATGATGGAGATGTTGAAACTCATTTCCCCACCTCATAGCCCTCAGTTGACTTTCTGTGGTCCTTAGATGACCTTGACATGCCCTGATCAGCTTGAACCTCTACCACTTGGGGAAATGGCTCAGAAATGAAACCCCTAGCTCATGTAATCTCCTTATGATACTCATGCGATCCTCATCTCAATAGAATGCCTCATCTCCTTGAGAAACCCTGGTTGAGAGAAAGTCATTGATTAGGGTTGACCAGAGGTCAAAACCCTAATCCAAAGGAAACTTGAGAAAGCACAATGAAACCCCTGGTGATGACATAACCATGATGATGGTGATATACCCTTGCAAACAAGATAATGTTCAAGCTCTTTGAGGAATCAAGAAGCCCTGACTGAAGCACAAACCCTCAGATGGTTGATCACCAATTAAATAAGACCCTCAGGCTTGAATCATGTAACTTCTACATATTCTGAAAAGACTTTAGAGGATGACCTTCTTATTTCAGATGATATGCAAAATGCAATGCCTAATGTCCTAAAATGAAATGCAATGTGTCAAACTAGTCCCAAGAAGAGGAGGGCAAATTTTGAGATGTTACAACGGGTCTGGTAAGATGAGTATTGGTGATGAAGTCAATCTTTCCTTCAACTTCTGAAAACTTTCTTCACACTCTTTTGTCCATTCAAAGTTCTTACCCTTCCTCGTTAACTAAGTCATAGGCAAAGCGATCTTTGAGAATCCTTCAATGAACCTCCGATAATATCCAGCTAGTCCAAGAAAACTTCGAATCTCACCAACATTCTTTGGACTTTCCCACTTTGTTATTGCTTCGACTTTACTCGGGTCTACTGCAATACCTTCTTTACTGATAACATGACCAAGAAATTGTACCTCCTTCAACCAAAATTCACATTTCGAGAATTTCGCGTATAATTGGCGGTCCTTTAATATATGTAGCACAATTCTCAAATATTCTTCATGCTCTACCTCATTCTTGGAATAAATCAAAATGTCATCAATGAAAACTAAAACAAATTGATCTAAGTACGACCTAAAGATCATATTCATGTAATCCATGAAAACTGCTAGAGCATTAGTCAAACCAAATGGCATCACTAAGTACTCATAGTGTCCATAACGGGATCTGAAAGCTGTTTTTGGAATATCATCCTCCTTCACCCTGATCTGATGATATCCAGACTTCAAGTCAATCTTCGAGAATACCGATGATCCCTTTAACTGGTCCATCAAGTCATCGATTCTAGGCAAAGGATACTTGTTTTTTATAGTAGTTTTATTAAGTTGTCTGTAATCTACACAAACTCTAGAAGAACCATCCTTCTTCTTAACAAACAAGACTAAAGCTCCCCATGGCGATACACTCGGTCTAATAAATTCCTTCTCTAACATCTCGTCTAACTGTTTCTTTAACTCAGCCATCTCTGAGGGTGACATTCGATAAGAAGATATAGAAATTGGTCCAGTGCCTGGAACCAAGTCTATAGAAAACTCCACTTCCCTAACCGGTGGTAAACCTGGAACCTCTTCTGGAAAAACTTCCGGGAATTCACAGACCACTGGAAGATTTTCAACACTAGGGGTTTCTCCTTCTGACATAGAGAATAACATCATAATGAAGAGTGGTTGAATACCAAGAACAGACGAACAATTTGCGCTCCGCTGGGGATTATTATATTTTTTTTTTGCTTTTCTTGAACCCCCACAACTAATATTTTCTCTTGCTGCCAAACAATGAACCTCGTTCTCCATTTTCCCATGCTAATTCCGTTGGCAATGCCGGAAATAACACCAACAACCACTCTGATGGCGACATACCAGAGGGTACACGACCAGACATTTACCGATGACTGGGAAGGAACTCGACGTTTACCGACATCGAACAATGATGTTTACCGACACCAAAGAAAGAACACACGACCAGACATTTACCGATGACTGGGAAGGAACTCGATGTTTACCAACATCAAACAAAGGATACACGACCAGACATTTACCGATGACTGGGAAGGAACTCGACGTTTACCGACATCGAACAATGATGTTTACCGACACCAAAGAAAGAACACACGACCAGACATTTACCGATGACTGGGAAGGAACTCGACGTTTACCGACATTGAACAATGATGTTTACCGACACCAAAGAAAGAACACACGACCAGACATTTATCGATGACTGGGAAGAAACTCGACGTTTACCGACATCTAACAATGATGTTTACCGACACCAAAGAAAGAACACACGACCAGACATTTACCGATGACTGGGAAGAAACCCAACGTTTACCGACACCGAACAATGAGGTTTACCGACACCAAAGAAAGGACACACGACCAGACATTTACCGATGACTGGGAAGGAACTCGACGTTTACCGACATCGAACAATGATGTTTACCGACACCAAAGAAAACAGACATCACGGGGATCGACACGACACTTACCGGTATCGCAGGGATGACATCTACATATGTCAAAACAAGGCAGACGCTTGTCGGGGACTAACTGGGGAATACTGTTGATCCAAAATCACGATGCTAAACTCCTCAGAGTAACATCTTCCAACCTCCCAAACCAATTCTCAAACGGTAACCACGGCTTGAGTCGCGCTGATCCAACGTCATGACGCTAAACTCCTCGGAGTAACATCTTCACCATCCGACGAAACCAACTCTCAAACGGTAACCACGACTTGAGTCGCGCTGATCGCGTAATGTCATGATGCTAAGTAACATCCTCACCATCCGGCGAAACCAACTCTCAAACGGTAACCACGGCTTGAGTCGCGCTTATGCTTGCAAAGCTGATGCTGATCTTCCAACCAGCTAAACCAATTCCCAAACGGTAACCACGGCTTGAGACTAGTTTATGCTTGCAATGCTGATGCATGAGTTATTTTTTCAGCGTAATGCTCCATAACCATGGAAATGCTACGCAATTAGGTATGCAATATGCTATGCTTCTCTAAATGATGAATGCATAAAAAGTATCCCCCTCAGGGGACTCTACTGGGGAGCTCGAGGCACTTTGCTGAGGAGCTTGATACCACTCCAATCTCCACCCTGCTGGGGAATAGCACTACTGCTGGGGAAAGAACAACCCTCACCAGGGATGACCTCCACTGAACTCGATCCGCTTGGGGACTTCGCTGGGGAAGAATCCACCAACGTACACCTCCGCTGGGGAAACAGTAACCTTCAGACTTGCTGGGGAAATAACAATCTCCACCCTGCTAGGGGAAACAACAACCTTCAGGCCTGGCCGCCAAAGAAATACCGATCTCGAACCTGCTGGGGAGGTACGGAGTATTGGACACAGAACACCTGTCGACTCGTCGAACCCGGGTATTCACCATCTGATCACAGTGTCGGCTTTCCATTTTTCCAGACTTTAAAGAGTCTTCTTGATTAACCCTCCAGGATCGTCGCACGTCTTTCGCCTTCCTTTCACCATTCTTCAATCCCTGGTCCCTGATTGGACTCCACGGGGATCTCTTGCCAAAACGCTTCACATCACAACCTGCAAGTGAGTGAAAATTACCAACAACACCTGCAAAAGAGATCGTTAGATAAAAACGTGCCCCAGGCGTGCCAAAATTTCAACACCTGGGTCATTCTACCTTCCAAATAAGATTTCAAGTTCTCAATCCTATAAACATGCATTGGAAGGGACCCCTATGTCTCAAAATGCAAAGATTCTTATCAAAATAAACAGATGTTTTTGCAATCAAAGCGGTAATGAAAACAAAAACAAAATTATTTGACTGAATATGCATTTTATTGATTGAAAAAGGGGGCTCATGACTGAGCAATACACAGGAAGCAATCCCTAAAAAGAGGTAATTGTGCATAAAAGGAAAATCTATCCTAATGGCAATGTGAACCCGTGATCTCATCGAGTTCCAACTCGGTTACACCACATATGTCCTCAAGACTCTCCATGCTTTCTGCCTTCTGAACAAGACGCTTCCGACCGATCCCTGTCGGGGATTATCCATGTGTCTTAACCAAAACACAAACGATCATGCTAGACGCAGTTGTTCGTTTCATTCCCTCTTTTGCCTGGACCGCCCTTTCGGGTTTTCAGTCCACCGGGATACCCTTTTTTGCCCAAGTCGCCCTTATGGGGTTTTCGACTTGCCGGGTGTACAGTTTTTTCTTTTATCCCTAATTTTTTCCCGAACCTTTTTCATTTTTTCTAGTTCGTTGGGATGCCCATTTTTGCCTGGACTATTTTATTCTTTTCGTCCAGCGGGTCTCTTATACGAAGTATTTTTTAACTGCGTCCGCATTCACAGGGGATGGAAAATCCTCGTCATCCATGGTCGTCAACAACAAGGCTCCGCCAGAGAAAACCTTCTTGACGACGAATGGACCTTCATAATTGGGTGTCCATTTGCCCCGACGATCGTTCTGAGGAGGAAGGGTCCTTTTCAACACCATATCTCCTACATGGTATACACGAGGTCGCACCTTTCGGTCAAAAGCACGCTTCATTCGCTGCTGGTACAACTGCCCATGACAAATGGCCGCCAGCCTCTTTTCCTCAATCAGGCTCAACTCCTCATACCAAGTCCTTACCCATTCCGCCTCTTTCAATTTCACATCCATAAGAACTCTCAATGACGGAATCTGAACCTCAACCGGTAACACAACTTCCATCCCATATACAAGCGAGAAAGGTGTTGCCCCAATAGATGTACGCACCGAGGTCCGATACCCGTGCAAACTTCATATTCAGCCACATCGTTGGTGCATTCAACTGTTAGCCGGGCAGTGAAAGGAATGTGGGATCCCTTCGGCGTAACCAAAACAGCACCAACTCCACTACCATTCATCTTAATGACCCCATCAAACATCAGAATCCATTCGGATTCAGGGTCAGGCCCCTCCTCCGGGATTGGTTCCTCACAATCTTTCGATTTGAGAAACATGATGTCCTCATCAGGGAACTCAAACTTCATCGGTTGATAATCCTCAATGGGTTGCCGGGCGAGGTAATCAGACAATACACTCCCCTCGATTGCTTTCTGAGAAGTGTACTGGATATCGTACTCAGTTAAAATCATTTGCCATCTCGCAACCCGTCCGGTTAATGCTGGCTTCTCAAATATATACTTGATTGGATCCATCTTGGAAATCAACAAAGTGGTATGAACCAGCATATACTGCCTCAGCCGGCGAGCAGCCCATACCAAAGCGCAGCAAGTTTTCTCGAGTAGTGAATATCTTGTTTCATAGTCGGTAAACTTTTTGTTAAGGTAGTAAATTGCATGCTCTTTTCGACCAGACTCGTCATGCTGCCCCAGTACGCACCCCATAGACCCCTCGAGGACTATCAAGTACAGAATTAATGGTCGTCCCTCCACAGGAGGCATCAGAATCAGAGGCTCCTGCAAATATTCTTTTATCTTTTCAAATGCCGCTTGGCAATCATTATTCCACCTGACCGTTTGATCTTTTCTCAACAACTTGAATATGAGTTCACACGTGGCTGTTAGATGAGATATGAACCGTGAAATGTAGTTCAATCTACCTAAGAAACCACGAACCTCCTTCTCTGTTCTCGGTTCAGGCATTTCTCGTATTGCTTTTACTTTAGCAGGATCAACCTCGATTCCTCTTTCACTTACAATAAACCCCAGCAACTTACCGGACCGCACCCCGAAAGTGCACTTATTCGGATTCAACCTCAGTCTGAATTGTCTTAAGCGGTCAAACAACTTGGCCAGATCTACCAAATGCCCCTCTTCTGTTTGGGACTTTGCTATCATGTCATCAACGTAGCATTCAATCTCATGATGAATCATATCATGAAACAAAGTCACCATAGCCCTCTGATACGTGGCACCGACGTTCTTGAGACCGAATGGCATCACCTTATAGCAAAAAGTGCCCCACGGCGTGATGAACGTTGTTTTCTCCATATCATCTGGCGACATTTTGATTTGATTATAGCCAGAAAAGCCATCCATGAAGGAAAACACCGAGAATTGAGTTGTATTATCTACCAACACATCGATGTGAGGTAATGGGAAATCATCCTTCGGGCTAGCTCTATTCAGATCCCGGTAGTCCACACACATCCTCACCTTTCCATCTTTCTTCGGATCCGGCACAATATTCGCGACCCAAGGCGGATAATTAGTAACAGCTAGGAAACCAGCATCCAACTGCTTCTGTACTTCCTCTTTAATTTTCATGGCCATCTCAGGTCGAGTTCTGCGCAACTTCTGCTTCACTGGAGGACAATCTGCTCTCAATGGTAACTTGTGCACAACAATATCGGTATCCAACCCTGACATATCCTGATAAGACCAGGCAAAGATATCAACATACTCTTTCAACAAGGCTACCATTCTGCTCTTGACATTCACCTCCAAAGCAGCCCCGACTTTCACTTCCTTTTTGACCTCTCCGGTACCCAGATTCACAACCTCAACTTGCTCCTCGTGCGGCTGAATCACCTTCTCCTCTTGCTTCAACAACCTGGCTAATTCCTCCGGCAGTTCACAATCTTCTTCGCCTTCTTCTTCGGCATGATAGATCGGATTGTCGAAGTCATATGAGGGTGTAACAGGATTGTTATCAATGAGATCCGAAGAATGACCGCATCTGCATGAATGTTGATTCATGCATTGCTTTAGAGCCGGAACGAAGCAAATTAAAAGGAAAATGAAAACAAACATTGCCATTTTTATTTATTTTTATTAAACTGCAAAATAAATGAAAAACAGGGAACGCCGCTTTTAATGAAAAACATCCTTTTATTGATGATGCAAATATTGCAAAATGAAACACATGCGGTGGCCCTTACAATGAACCAATACGTTTCGGGCAAAACGTATGGCTTTCATGCAAACAGAATTGAAAAACAGAAATATTACTCTTCACTCAGAGTGACAGTGATGATCTTTTCGGCCTTCCAGTTCTGGATCTCCATCCCTGGTACTCATGGTTTTATCCACGAGTCGAGCTCGCAGTCACTGTCAATCTCTTCACTCACCGCACAGACGCCATCTGAATCCTCAGCAACTACACCCACCAACACCTGACCATGCGCCAGCATGGGATTAGCATTAACATTCGGAGATGGTGCAAAATTGATGGCCTTGGAGTCTACCAGATCCTGAACCACATGTTTAAAAGCTCTACAACCCTCAATGTTATTCCCTGGTGTACCAGAATGGAATTCACACTTGGCGTTCTCATCATAACTGGCAGGCCTCTGATCTGGTCTTATTGGAGCCATCGTCCTCGGCTGAACCAACCCAAGATCCATCAAATTCTTAAACAGAAAAGCATATGTCACGGGCGGCCTATCAAACTGACGATCAGTCATCCTTCCTTTCACTTGGTACCCAACTCTCTGTGCTCACTGTTGAGGTGGCTGATGTTGCTGTTGTACCGATTGATTACCAGCAGGAATCGTTACTGCAGCAGTATGCTGGTAGTAATGATTCCTACCATGTCCTCTTTGGGCATACACAGCACTCGATTCACCCTCATTCTTGCGCTAACCGTTCCCAAATAGCTTCTTTACTCCAGATAACGGAGCATTTCCCTGTATTTTCCCCATTCTCAGCCAGCTTTCAATTCTCTCACCAGCCACTACTATGTCTGCAAAGCCAGTGACGGGACAACCCACCATCCTTTCAGCAAAAATACCCTGCAGGGTACCCATGAACAGATCAGACATCTCCCGATCCACTAACGGTGGTTGAACTCTGGAAGCCAACTCCCTCCACCTCTGCGCATATTCTTTAAACCCTTCATTCGGCTTCTGAGACATACCCTGCAACTGGGTACGGCTAGGAGCCATGTCAGCATTGAATTGGTACTGTTTAAAGAAAGCATCTCCCAAATCCTGCCAGCTCTTAATATCTGAGGATCTCAACTTGGTGTACCACTCAAGAGACCCGCCAGATAAGCTATCCTGGAAGAAGTACATCCATAACTTCTGGTCCATGGTGTAGGCAGATATTTTCCTGACAAAGGCCTGGAGATGAGTTTCCGGGCAAGAACACCCATTATATTTATCAAACGTGGGCACTTTAAACTTCTGCGGGATCACAATCCCCTCAACCAACCCCATGTTTGTCATATTGATAGCCCCAGGAGTAGCATGGCTTTCCAGAGCCCTGATCTTCTCTACCAGCACCTGAATTTCTTTGTTTGGCGGCGGAACACCATACTGACCAAATTGCTCATTTAGCACAGAGAACTGGTCTTCCTCTTTATCCTCCACGACCCCAAAGAAAGGAGGAAACTGATTATCCTTCAGATTATTGCCCATAGGACCTGGTCCACCGCCGGCAGCAAAACCAAAATCTCCACCGTTGTTGATCACTACACCAGCAGTAGTCGTCTTCCTTCTGGGATCACCACCATCCCTAGAACCACCGAGACCATTGTTGGAAACACCCTCTAGATTATTACCACTATTGGCAGCCGAAGCCCGCTCGAGCTTCTCCACTTTCTCAACAAGTGCCTTCTGCCCCAAGGCAAACCCTTGCATGGCACTGATCAACTCTCCCATCTTCTCTTTCAGCTCGAGAATGTCTGCATTGGATGGATCCATCAGTTTGGATTTGTTGCGCCTGGTAGGGTATCTGTGCGGACGAGCTACGTGCAGAGGAATGATTCTACGTGCGCGAGCAATGATTCCTAAAACAACCAAGCACATTAGGAACTGACACCTACAAAACAGAAGACAGGTTATTATGACTCACGCATGAATGCAATGTCTATCCATATGAGGAACATTCTGTCCTTTGATTCTGGCTTCATCAAGATGGATAATAATTTGACAATAACATTCTGACATCAGGATGTCTCTTAACCAGAATCTCAATAGAGAATGTACCTTGAGTATGGATAGACATGAGTTATATGCGAATGAATGCAAAATGGGATGATGCGGATGCATGAATGCAAGTCACAGTGTCATCCTCCAAGTCATCTGAACATCGACTGTACTGGATTCCGGTCTCTGAACCGATCACAACCATCTGAGGTACTGAGTAACCATAAATCCAACTCGGGGTTCCGAAATAAATGGAACCGGAGGATACATCACCATCATCACAGGTACATCACTGACCAAAAAGCCACAAGATCCTCTGAACAAATAACTTCAAATCCAACCCAGGGATCCGAAATAAACGGAACCCGCTGATAAATACCACGGACAGAACTCCGGCGTGTCAGGAATAAATATCTATAAATCCAACTGAACCCAAGTCACCATCAAAGAGTCGCCAACAGAATCTGTGCTGTAGGAATCAACCCTCCCCTCACAAGTGAATTCTAATAAGGTCATCCTAAGGCGGATAATGGTTTCGACAATCGGACAAGATACTCAACGGGTTTGCCCTTTCGGGTGTGCCGTTGCAGCTCTCATAAGACCATTTAAACCAAAGATCCGGGAAAGAACGGTCACCGAAGTCAACAGCTCAAAAGAGGTAACCCAACCAAAGTGGACTACTCCACCCGGAAGAGCTCTCTCAGATGAACCTCGTCCGGCTGTGGTATGTCATGTCTCCACATCATGTTAATACCACATGTGCAGAGACGTGAGACCACGCTAATCCTAGGTGTATACTCGGGCCTGGGTTTTAGCCCCACTCAGAACACCCACCCCAAATCATAGGAACCAAACCTGTCCAAAATCCAGCACGATGATAATATGATGCATGAAAACATTTATGCAAATATATACAATCACAGTATAATAATCATAAATGCAATAAATAGAGCAGTAAAAGCAACCAAAACTACCCTAGAGAGCGCTAGAATTGACTCGCTTAGGGAAGATGGACCAGCAAGAGGTCAACTTCAAAGGGTCCCCAGCAGGGTCGCCAACTGTCTCAACGCGAAAAACAACCGGCCCAAAAAACAAGTTTACAGAGCCGCCACCGACGCTATTCATCCTATGACGGAAAGGAAGCGCTGAACTAACCTAAGAAATGGGAAAGGAACGGTCTTACGACCAGAGATTGCTAGGTACGGGAGTCGGTTACGCAAGGGGAAGGTATTAGCACCCCTCACGTCCGTCGTACTCGATGGGATCCACGCTCAAAAGAATAGGAAAAGGTTGCTAAATAACTGCTCAAAGAATGCACACACACTGGAATAAACAGGTGAGAGAGGACGGAGGAAGGAGACTCGGCAGGATGTCACATCCTGGGCCTACGTAGTTTGTCGGAAACAAACATCAGAGTCAACGTAGTTCGGGGAAATGGGAAACATGCTCGCTAGGATATCGCATCCTATGCCTACGTATCTTCTCTATCTAGAGAAAGAATCAAAACACTCGTAGTTCGGCTAACGCACGCCGAAGCAAAACACTGAAAAGAGACGCTGAGACGTCAACAGAAAAACTCAACAAGGAAATAGAATGCCAATAGCTGGACTTATATCTAACTCCTCAAAACAGACAAGAAACAGAATGCCAATAGATGGACTTACTTCCGACTCCAAACACAAGCAAACCAGGAAATAGAATGCCAATAGATGGGCTTACATCCGACTCCACACACACAAACAATCGCTGACCAGCGAGCACCAAAGAAAAAGGTTATCAGATTGACAAACTAATAGGGAGTCTGGAACTCGAGCCTAATAGTTGCCACACAAACACAAAGAGACGCTGAGACGTCAACAGAAACAGAAGGGTGAACAAACAAACTAATAGGGAGTCTGGAACTCGAGCCTAATAGCTGTCACAACAAAACACACACACAAAAAAGAAGAAGGTTGCCCGGAGAGATCTCGCACGATCTCCTGCCTACGTATCTCATCTGGTATGAGAATCAGGGCGACGTAGTTCCCCTTAACAGGGGAAAAACTCTCTCCTAACCAGAGACTAGGGAAGCAAACACACTAATAGGGAGACTAAGACTCGAGCCTAAAAGTTGTCATGCAAACGATATCCCTAGGTTGAGGTCTCTAATCAGAACCTAACTCACACAGGAAGCAAGTCAGTTCAAATAGAAAATAAACACCAATCACAAATGATCAAGCATCACACCCTATATACAAACAAGAGGCTCAGACAAATTGTTGGGCTTTAGTCAAGAGGGGTCATATCAACCTCGACAAACAAGCCAAAACTGTAGGGGTATGCTGAAGCTCTTAACCACTAACATTGAGAGTTAGGGTGAAGCTTATGAAATATGGTAATGAGGATTAGACCTCATGCTCTTAACCCTGGCCTGGGTGAGCTCAAACTAAAGAAAGCGTGGGGATCCAGAAAGAGGGACCCTATTCCACTTGACAGACTCTATACAAAGATCTTAGGTTATGTTCAAGAGCATCAGCACGTTGTGCGAGCATAATGAACGACTCACAGAATAACAGGGGACTGGCTACTAGTCCCTTCTATCTGTCAATTTCCTCTTCACTCAGGAGGACTTAACAAGTAGCATGCCTCACTTGGAGGTCTTTGGCACAAATATAAACAATCACAATCATTGCCTCTTAAGGAGGACTTCAGCCAAATGCCTGCCAAAAAAGCGACAGGGCTTCCAGACTACATGGAGTGAGAAGGCTAAACAACCTCGGTGGTGTATCAACCACACTCCAAAGCAAAGAAAAAGCTAGCTAGCAAGCGGCTAATGTACCTGTGTAAAAAGCCAAACAGTTAATATTGTATTCAGAAAACCAATAGACAACACAGTGGAATCATCCAACAATTATACACAATGCAAGTCATAAGTGCAAGCACTCAAGTGAGTTCATCACATCAATGGACCTACAACACAACAATAGTTAGTAAACAAAGCAACTTGCATCTCAAATAATGAGCAAACCAACCATTAGTGCCAGATACCTGAAACACAAACACAATTGGTGAGTACAAACCACTAGTACAAAGACTAGGGTCAAAGGTAAGTCAAATGACCAAAACAGAAGTCAATATTTCACATGAAGCATATTTAATCAAACAAGAAAGAGTCCTTAAAAGGACCAAAGCCAAATCAAAATGCAAAGCCATCAATTAATCAAGATAAGGCAAAGGCAAACAATGTGATCAAAATTGGACATCCAAATGAGAAAATCCACATTAAAACAGAAATGTATCCAATGATCATGAAATTTTTTATACAAGCTTATCATGTTAAGAATGAACATCATACAAAAAATTAGGTCCAGAAGAGCTCAAATCGCATAGGAATGAAAATGCACAAATGCAACATCAAATATGTGACACAAATTGTCACACCACATGTCCATGTGTCCAAAACAGTGATGGAAAATGATAAAAATGCCAAACCAATTCTCAAAAATCAAGTCACATGTTAGGAACAAGCATGTCAAATTTCAAGCCAATTCCCATGAGCATTTTACAATCAAATGAATGCAACATATCAACATGGCATCATGTGCAATCAAAAAACCACCAATAAAAATCCAGAAACACAAAAATCATGCAATTAGTATAAAAAAAATACTAGACATCAAGAAAAACATGTGACAAAAAATTTGGATCAAATTGAAGCATTTTACAATTTTTAATGAATTTTTTGAAGTTGAAGAAAAATGAATGAAATAACATTGAATAATAGGAAAATAAAAAGCAGAGAATTGTGAAATATGAAATTAGAAAGTGCACAAAGCAAGTATTGAACCCAGGCGCTTAAGGTCCAAGCGCGCTTAAAGTAAAAAAATCAGACAAAATGCGCCAATGGAGAATCGAGCACATGCCAAGCCAGTCAAAGGCGCTCAATGAAAATCAAAAAAGGAACATACGCTAGGTTCGAACTCAGGTCACTAAGGATCAAAGGCGCTCAAAAATAAAATCATTTGGCAAATTGCACACGGCTGTGTCGCAACCTGAAAAATACAGTGCGAAAAAAAAACAACCGGCGAAAGAGAAAGACAGGAGAGTCGCCACCGTGCGTTATTTATCCCAAGGGAGGGAAAGGAAACGCTCGAAGTAAACCTGAAAAAGGAAAGGACAAGACGGGGTCTCGCAACTAAATCTTGGGTTCGGGAGTCGGTTATGCGAAGGGAAGGTATTAGCACCCCTACGCATCCGTAGTATTCTACGGGATCCACTTATGTAGTTCTTGTCTAAAGGGTATGGGTTTATCTAATGTACTATTTACTAAAAAAAGGTTAAATGAAAATGACTCGCGCGGATGTCGCATCCACTGCATACGTATCTCATCTGAATATGAGAATCAGAGTCTTCGTAGCTCGGCTGACCTATGGGTTGGGGGTAATTGTGTGCTCGCTAAGACATCACGTCTTATGCCTACGTATCTCATCTGGAATGAGAATCAGAGCAAGCCGTAGTTCGACTAACTACGGGGTTATGGATTGGGTTTTGGACGAACGACGTTACTACGCAATCTACCGGATGCTCGACCTTTGGAGACTTACTCGCCTGTAGTAGAAGGAGTAAACATGTTGCTTTGGGTTTTAGGGTTTGTTTGCGTTGTAGGAACGCGCATGCGAAAAGGAAGTCCTAGGCGAAGGAACAGTGCTACCTTAATTGGCATGCAAACGGGAGACTATGCGAAGTCTCGCATCCTATGGGGAAACAATCACATCACACAAAACATGTATCTTAGAGTAGAAAAGATGCCACCAAGGGGCTCAAACATTGCCTCCTATCGAGGTCTTCCAGCTAAGAAAGCGGTAAAATAAGGGTAGGAAGTAAAATACCACACGGATCAAGATCCGAAGTTACAGCAATTAAAGGATAAGCGACTCTGAGATTCTCCCAAGCTGATGCCATCAAAGAAAACCAATCAGTACGGGAAATCGGAATAAACCTCCGGAGGGTATCCCTGCGAGAATACGTGAACCCTCACAAAACTCAACAAAAGGGGTTAGGCAAACAGGATGAAATCAAAAGATAACAAGGCCATGGCAACACAAAGAACAGGTTAGAACAAAACAGAATAAAAGCAGATACTGTCACGTTCGCGACTGCATCGCTTAGCGAAAGCTTAGCGAAGCTTCGCTGCGTGCTCGCCTAGCGAAGCGGCTAGCGAGCACCTGCGGGATTTGGGTTTCTCATTGGCACCTGCACGATGTTAAAGATTCCAGATCCTATGGCATTCACCTCAGAAACGAAATTGTTAAACAGTCAAGGCATAAATCACATATTCATACACAAATATAACCCTGTGGGCCAAACCTGAGATTACCTCATATATTCAGTATTCAACCCGAGGCATAGAGTAATAGGAACAGAGGCATACCTGATGAGAGAGATTGATCGAACGGCGCGGCTGGATTTGCGAAGCCCTGTTAGGGTTTGCGTAAGGCGGAGGCAAGAGAGCGTGTGAATCGGGGTGAACTTCTCGGGGCTGCCTGAAGATTGCTGCAGAGTAACTCCTAGGTCTCTCGAGATCTTTCTCCAGTGAAACTCCGAGTGTCCCCTGTGAATTTCCTAGTGTCTGAAACTCTGCTAAAACTCTTGTATTTATAGGCTAAATTCGTGGACTTGTGGGCTTGGAATGAAGTCAGCTGAGGCCCGAGGCTTTTCTGTCATTTTCTGAAATGCGCGCCCTTCGCCTAGCGAAGGATCTGCTCGCCTAGCGAGCATGCCAGTTCTCTTCGCTAGGCGAAGCATCTGCTCGCCTAGCGAGCATAGCAGCTCAGCGGCAAATTCTTGCTTCTTCAAGCTTGGCGATTTGTATGGTGAACAGGCCCCATTTGGATTTGTTGGTGTTGTCTGATCATTTAAATAGAACCCACAAAGTGTCCTGGATAATGCTCGAGCTTCTTGGAGCCAATCCTGGTTGACATGATGCAATGTGATATGAAATGCTAAATGACCTAAGCAATGCATGAATGAGGAGGGCAAATTTTGGGGTGTTACAGCTGCCCCTATTCAATCAGTTGGAGACCCGAGAAGAAGATAGCAGCGGCTTTCGCACTTTCGGGGTATCAAGGGATTGAATACAATAAAAAGCCCAAAAATTTGCACTGAAGTGGAGTGACATAACCATGCCTGTCAGAATCGGCAAGGAGGTGGTCTTGAAAGAAGAATCCGTCTGGTACGGTGAGAGTCAGTCTGAATACCGAAAAAGAATGTTAACTTGGATACCAAAATAAATGGTAACACAGAACTAACCATGGCCTGAATGCCACTCATCAGTCTGAATACTGGAAATGACTTCGATCTGAACATCGGAAACTTGACCGGAATGCCGCAAGTCGCACCGACCTGGACGTCGGAAACCTCTTCGATCTGAACATTGGAAAATTTACCTGAATGCCACTTCGGTCTGGATATCTGGAAAACTGGCCTGAATGCCACATCGGTCTGGATACCGGAACACTGGCCTGAATGCCACTTCGATCTGAACATCGGAACACTGGCCTGAATGCCACTTCGGTCTGGATACCGGAACATTGGCCTGAATGCCACTTCGGTCTGGACATCGGAACACTGGCCTGAATGCCACTTCGGTCTGGATACCGGAACACTGGCCTGAATGCCACTTCGATCTGAACATCGGAACACTGGCCTGAATGCCACTTCGGTCTGGATACCAGAACACTGGCCTGAATGCCACTTCGGTCTGGATACCGGAACACTGGCCTGAATGCCACTTCGATCTGAACATCGGAACACTGGCCTGAATGCCACTTCGGTATGGATACCGGAACGCTGGCCTGAATGCCACTTCGGTCTGGATACCGGAAAACTTCATGTCTGTCAGCATTGGCAGAAATAGGGAATGATAATAGAGGCGGCGCATGGGCCAATGACACTTGCTGGGGATAACAAAGGTAAGTCATGAACAATCTTCAGTCTGAGTACTAGAAGCAACTTCTAGCTTCTCACTTGGGATACCGAGAATGTTTTATGCTTACATGCGTATGTTTGAATTTTTCAATGGCGTAATGCTCCATGAAAATGGAAATGCTACGCGATTTAGAAGGATGCAATGCAATATGATTCTACATGCAGGGATGCGAAATGCTGGGTAGAATGCCAAGCCGAGGCAAGGGGATCTGCTGGGGAAATGATTACCATCCTCTGGGCTCTGGCCAGGCTGTTGGAGATGCACATCGCAAAGAAATCTGTGGGGAGATGACTAGCCATGCGGTGTTCTGGCCATACCGAGACTCTGATCGAGGAAAGAATGGCATTGGAAGCCTGCTGCTGAGGAAAGCTACAATGGTTCTGGCAACCACGATTTGCGAGAGATGACTCAGCAGGGGGAGCAAACACCGATACGGTACCGAGGTTCTGCTTCAAGAAAAGAAACCATGGATCTTGCATTGGGATTATCGATCTGGCATCGAACTCTAAGGAGCAGCCACTTCTGCTGGGAAGATACAGTCTGGCATTGTCAACTCCGCTGGGGAGTGCATGTCCTGAAACAACCGCTTGGGGAAATGCGATGGTGAGAAACTGCTGGGGATTGAAGAATCCAACGCTCTGGTCAGCTCTGCAGGGATAATGTGAAAGAATTCTTTAACTTGAATTAATTTTTAATGATAGCAAATTGTGTGATCATCATCCAAATTGATTGTGCATTGCATTATATGATATATTTGTGTTCTTATTTTGTCCATCATCCCACTTTATTGTTGCATAAACATACATATAAATCTACATTGAAAATTCCCCTAAAATAACTATTAAAATGCATTTTATATCAGTATGTATCAATACATGAGCCTTTGCATCGATACATGTAACCTGTGATTAATCACAAAACAATTTCTGTTCAGTATGCATCGATGCATACGTGCCATGCATCAATACATGGAAGGCCAAAAACTCTATGTATCGATACACACGATTCCTGCATCGATACAGGACTACTTGAGACTGCCTGTGCATCAATACATGAGCATTAAGCATCGATACATATCAGTGTAAAAATCACATGCATCGATACACACGATTTATGCATCGATACATGAGTAATTGATTTCACCAAATATTCACACAACTTACAGTATGTATCGATACACACTCCTATGCATCAATACACAAAGTTGTTTTAAGTCATAACAGCAACTGTTTATGCAGAATATAAAAACAGGTTTCAACAGCAGATGTAGGCAACGAATTCATTGAGGGAAAACAATTGAACACAGATCAAAAGCAGTGTTGGAGCAATTGTTTGGGAGCACATAGAAACCTGAAAGAGACTTCATCTTCTTCATCTTCTCAATCACTTTTCTTCAAGAACATTTACACATAACAATTCTTGTTCTTTGGATTAAAGAAGCATCGAGATAACGTTCAGTGGTACGATCAAGGATCTAGCTATGGTTTGCAGTGGAACGATCGAGGATCTAGCTGAGTCGAAGATTGAAGGGGGTTTCTAGGAAAAACCTACTGGTTTGTCCTTCAAGAACTGGAGTGTTCTTGAGGGTTTGGGAGTCACATTTGCAGAACATATTCAGCCGCAGCGTTGCGTTTGGAGATCGGGGGATTTCGCAAGCAGGTCGTGGAACCGGTGAATTGTTTGCAACTTTGTGCAGGAAAATCTTGATCGAGCTCAGATCAAGTGAAGGTTATACAAGAAGAGGTTCTTAGAGTTTAGAATTCTGTCTTTGTATCAAAACCTTGTATCAACGGATTCGGCAATAATTGATAATCAAAGTTCTCAATTTCATTTGAAATTGAGAGGGAGACATACCCACACGCGAGGACGACGTGGGGAACTTCCTTACCAAATCTCTGCGTATCGTATTCTTACCTTACTCCTCTTTACGTTTTTCAAACTGTTTTCGCAATATCAGTTAGTGTGTGGTGATTGCTTCTTTTTCAAGAAAGCAGTGGCAAGAAAACTTTAATCAAACTCCATTGTTGTTCATTGACGATCACACACACACCAACTGTTTGATAAAACGGCTAGCTAGATTTTATTCATTGGAAATAGAATTTAAGGATAAGCGCATTCAATCTGTTAGAATTCTGGTGTGAATTATTTCTGTCATTCTCATTAAAATCCAGCAACTGCACTTGCGTGTCCGGCTTTCTAGTAGCGGTTCAGAATAGACGGAAGTCGATTCGGGACCGATTTTTCCGCCATTTTTGAAAACTCTGATAAAACGTTAAATCCGTTAATTTTTTTAAGAGGTGATCTATTCACCCCCCCTCTCGATCACTAGCCACACCGTCTAACAGATAAGACACCGAATTTGTCTGTTGGTGACTTCACTGAGGAAAATATTCACGATCATCTGCAGGGAATTTTAAGAAAATGCCCCGAGGGTATCTGTTCTGAATAGACGATCCAAAGCACTTAAAATTTACAGCAATTTTAAATGTTTATTAAGCATGTACCTGTAAAGCCCTTATGTGTCATGATGCAATGTTTATCAAAAATTCGGACGTCATTTTTGCAAACAAAACAGTAAAATGAAAATGAAAACAGAGATATACTGAATAACATGATTTTATTGATTGAATGGCCTTTGAATAGGCATTTACATCAGGAAGCAATCCCTGGAAAGAGGTAATCGCACAAAAGATAAAAACAGAAATTAATCTAATGGCAATGTGAAATGGACTTCTATTGGTTCCAATTCTGCTATGACTTGCTCGTCTTCAAGATCCTCCAGATAATCAGCCTTCTGAAAGAGTGATTGGACTGTTTCCTATCCTTCAAAAATTTCCAGTCATTGGCACGAGATGAGATTCAGAACTACTCAGAACGCAGTCATTCGCTTAATCCCTAACTTTTGCCTGGATCGCCCTTTTCGGGTTTTCAATCCACCGGGATACCCATTTTTTGCCTAAGTTGCCTTTTCAGGTTTTCAACTTACCGGGTGTACAATCTTTTTTATTTTTGTCCCTAATTTTTGCCCGAACCCTTTCATTTTCTTGGTTCGTCGGGATGCCCATTTTTTGCCTGGACTATTCTTTTTACTGTCCAGCGGGTCTATTTTATGCGAAGTATTTTTTAACTGCGTCTGAGTTCACAGGGGAAGTGAAGTTTTCACCATCCATAGTTGCAACATTAAGGCCCCACCATCAAAAACCTTGGTGACAATATACGGTCCATCATAGTTAGGAGTCCACTTGCCCCTGTGATCTGTCTGAGGAGGAAGGATCCTTTTCAACACTAAATCTCCGACTTGGAAACAACGAGGACACACCTTCTGATCAAAAGCTCTCTTCATCCGACTCTGATACAACTGCCCATGACAAATGGCTGCCATTCGCTTCTCTTCGATAAGGCTCAACTCATTGAACCTTGCCCGAATCCATTCAGCTTCGTCTAGCTTGACATCCAACAAGACTCTTAGAGAAGGAATCTCCACTTCAACAGGTAGGACTGCTTCCATACCATACACAAGGGAGTAAGGGGTTGCCCCAGTCGATGTACGTACTGAAGTACGGTACCCATGCAAGGCGAAAGGTAGCATCTCATGCCAATCTCTATACGTGACGACCATCTTCTGCACAATCTTCTTTATGTTCTTATTTGCTGCCTCAACAGCGCCGTTCATCTTAGGGCGGTAAGGGGAAGAATTATGATGCTGAATGTTGAAGTTCTGACACAACTCCTTCATCATTTTGTTGTTGAGATTAGAACCATTATCAGTAATGATTCTTTCGGGAATCCCATAGCGACAAATGATTTCTTTCTTGATGAAACGGGCAACCACATGTCTGGTGACATTCGCGAACGACGCTGCCTCGACCCACTTGGTGAAATAGTCGACGGCAACAAGGATGAAGCGATGCCCATTGGAAGCAGTCGGCTCAATCTTTCCAATCATGTCAACGCCCCACATAGCAAATGGCCACGGCGAAGACATCACATTCAGAGGATTCAGTGGTACATGCACTTTATCAGCATAAATCTGGCATTTATGACACTTCCGAGCATACTTGAAACAATCTGATTCCATGGTCATCCAATAATAACCCGCTCTCAACAATTTCTTAGCCATTGCATGTCCGCCGGCATGAGTACCGAAGGAACCTTCATGAACTTCCTGTATTAATATGTCCGCCTCGTGTCTGTCCACGCATCTGAGCAAAACCATGTCGAAGTTCCTCTTATACAGCACATCGTCTTTGTTCAAGAAGAAACTGCCTGCCAATCTTCTCAAAGTCTTTCTGTCATTGTTGGATGCCCCTGCAGGGTATTCTTGATTCTTCAGAAAGCACTTGATATCGTGATACCAAGGCTTGCCATCGACTACCAGTTCAGCAGCAAACACATACGCGGCCCTGTCAAGGCGCATCACATCGATCCTGGGAGCATGGTTCCAACGAATTACCTTGATCGTGGAGGATAGAGTAGCAAGTGCGTCTGCCATCTGGTTCTCATCACGAGGTATATGATACAATTTTACTGTTGTGAAGAAAGTTAACAGTCTTCTCGTGTAATCTCTGTAGGGGACCAGAGTGGGTTGGAGAGTATTCCAATCACCATTTACTTGATTGATCACCAGAGCTGAATCTCCGAAGATGTCCAGAGTCTTGATTCTCAGATCAATGGCTTGCTCAATACCCAAGATACAGGCCTCATACTCAGCTTCGTTATTTGTGCACTCAAAAGTCAAACGAGCGGTGAAAGGTATGTGGGCACCTTTCGGAGTAGTAATAACAGCGCCAATTCCACTTCCTCTAGCATTGACAGCCCCATCAAACAACAAAGTCCACTTTTCGTTTGGATCAGGTCCCTCCTCAACAACTGGCTCTTCACAGTCTTTTATCTTGAGGAACATGATGTCTTCATCAGGGAATTCAAACTTCATCGGTTCATAATCATCAATCGGTTGCTCGGCAAGGTAGTCTGACAGAATACTCCCTTTGATGGCCTTCTGTGACGTGTACTGAATATCGTACTCTGTTAAAATCATTTGCCAACGAGCGACCCTTCCGGTGAGAGCTGGCTTCTCGAATATGTATTTCACTGGATCCATCTTAGAAATCAACAAGGTAGTATGGTTCAACATATACTGCCTCAGTCGGCGAGCAGCCCAGGCCAAAGCACAGCAAGTTTTCTCAAGCTGCGAATATTTGATTTCACAGTTGGTAAACTTTTTGCTAAGGTAGTATATGGCATGCTCTTTTCGACCAGACTCGTCATGCTGTCCCAATACACACCCCATCGAGTTCTCAGTCACTGATAGGTACATTATCAGAGGTCTCCCAGGAACTGGAGGTATAAGGATCGGAGGTTTCTGTAGATACTCTTTTATCTCCTCGAAAGCCCTTTGACAATCTTCATTCCACCTGATAGCCTGATCTTTCCTCAGCAATTTGAAAATTGGCTCACACGTGGTTGTTAGGTGAGAGATGAACCTTGCAATGTAGTTCAACCTTCCTAAGAAACCACGGACTTGTTTCTCCGTTCTTGGCTCAGGCATTTCCTGTATCGCTTTCACTTTGTCAGGATCCACCTCAATCCCTTTTCCGCTAACAATGAAACCCAGCAATTTTCCCGATCTCACCCCGAAAGTGCACTTGTTCGGATTAAGTCTCAGTTTGAATTTCCTCAAACGCTCAAACAGTTTCTGCAAATTCACCAAATGTTCTTCTTCTGTCTGAGATTTGGCAATCATATCGTCCACATAAACCTCGATTTCATGGTGAATCATATCATGGAACAGAGTCACCATCGCTCGCTGATATGTTGCTCCAGCATTTTTCAAACCAAACGGCATCACCTTGTAGCAGAAGGTGCCCCATGGGGTTATGAAAGTTGTCTTCTCCATGTCCTCTGGTGCCATCTTGATTTGGTTATAGCCAGAAAAGCCATCCATGAAAGAGAATACCGAGAACTGAGCTGTATTATCCACCAAAACGTCGATGTGAGGCAATGGGAAATCATCCTTAGGGCTAGCTCTGTTCAGATCCCGGTAGTCGACACACATCCGTACCTTTCCATCCTTCTTAGGTACTGGGACGATGTTTGCAACCCATGGCGGATAATTGGTGACTGCTAGAAACCCTGCATCCAACTGCTTTTGCACTTCTTCCTTTATCTTGACAGCCATCTCTGGTCTTGTTCTTCTGAGCTTCTGCTTGACCGGAGGACAACCTTCTTTGAGAGGCAAGCGGTGTACCACGATGTCTGTGTCCAGCCCAGGCATGTCCTGATAAGACCAGGCGAAGATATCAACGTATTCTTGCAGCAATTCAATCAGCCCTTTCTTCACATCATCTCCCAAAGCAGCCCCTATTTTGATTTCTCTCTTGGCGTCTTCGGTGACGAGATTAATCACTTCAACAGACTCTTGATGCGGTTGAATGACCCTTTCCTCTTGTTTTAATAACCTGGTAAGTTCTTCAGGGAGTTCACAGTCTTCATCACCCTCTTCTTCAGCTTGAAAGATTGGATTTTCAAATTCGAAGCGAACCATAGCAGAACTGTTATCAATAGGATCCGGTGATGTGCATCTGCATGAGTGATGGTATGTGCTTATGAGTGTGAAAAAAAAAAGTGGAAACTAAACAAAACATTGCCATTTTTTTTTATTTTGAAAAACTGCAAAAATAGAAAGACAAGGAACGAAATATTTGAATGCAAAAAGACGTCCTTTATTTATGATAAAAATGCAAGTGTCACATAGACGGGCCCTACAATGAGTCACTACGCCCTGGGCGGAACGTAAGACTTGGATATGCATGAATAAACAAAGAAAATTACTCTTCAAGAAGAGTGACTTGGATAATCTCTTCTAGAGACCAATTGTTGATGACTTCACCCGGGATCCTCGGACGCACCCAGTTGTCAATGTCACAATCACTATCCCCATCTTCTTTGTTGACTGCAGAGACCTCACTAGGAATCACAAAATTAACAAGAACAACATCTGCGAATTCATCAGTAGCATCTTCAAACACTTCTCCCTCAACCCTTTCCATAGACTCTTGGACAGACAAATCTTCAACCTGGAGGATACCTTTGTCGAGCAAGGCCTGGATACCATGCTGTAGCTTCAAACAACCTCCACTCTGAGTAGCACAATCCAAACAACCCTTCCCACAACCGGGGAAAACATCGGCCTTCAGCAAGCATCCTTTGATATCCAACAATGGAGTTTTCAACTTCAACACATCCTTAATGGACTTGGCTTCTCCCTCTACCAAATTAACATTTGCACCACCATGCTGGGGCATGGGATTGTTGACGACATTCGGAGCCGGTGCAAGGTCGATGGCCTTTGAATCTATGAGGTCCTGAACTACGTGCTTAAAAGCTTTGCAGTTCTCAATATTGTGGCCAGGTGCCCCAGAGTGGAAGCTACACCTAGCGTTGGTGTCGTAACCCACCGGAAGTCTACCAACAGGAGGAGCCAGAGTGCGTAATTGCACAAGCTGTAGTTGTTGAAGACTAGAAAGCAACTGGGCGTACGACATTGGAATAGTTTCGAAACGCCGGTCCATCATCCTTTGCCTCTGTTGATAAGCGGGTCTGTTACCCGATTGTTGCTGCTGTTGATACTGAGCTGGTTGACGCTGCAGTGGTTGTTGTTATAGTGGCGCTGCAGCTGGAATGGTCACAGCCGCAACATACGGTTGTTGATGATAATTCTGAAAATTATTCCTTCTAACACCTCTGTTCTGATAGGAAGCCAAAGAATTCACTCCCCCCTCTCTCTGCTTATGCCCTCCAACGAACGACTTTTTCACCCCTGACGAAGATCCACCTCCACTTTGGATCTTGCAGGTCTTCAGGTAATTCTCCACCCTCTCTCCGTTAGAGACCACATCAGCAATGTTGGAAGCATTGCACCCCACCAGACGCTCCAGATAAGGTCCAGGCAACGTATTCATGAACATGTTGGCCATTTCCTTCTCCAACATAGGGGGTTGAACACGGGAAGCTGTCTCCCTCCAGCGTTGAGCGTATTCCCTGAAGCACTCATTGTTTTTAAGAGACAGATTCTGAAGTTGAGTTCTGTCCGGAGCCATGTCTGCATTATACTGATACTGCTTCACGAAAGCCTCCGCCAAATCCCTCCAGCAACGGATATGGGCTCTATCCAGCCTCATGTACCATTCCAAGGATGCCCCAGCTAGGCTGTCCTGGAAGAAGTACATAAGTAGCTTCTCGTCATCAGAGTATGCAACCATTTTACGGAAATAGGCTTGCACGTGAGTCTTGGGGCAAGAGTTGCCCTTGTACTTGTCAAAGACCGGGACTTTGAATTTCGGTGGCACTCTCACACCTGGGACCAGCCCCAAGTCAGCAACGTCTACTCCCAAAGGATTCTGTCCTTCCACTGCCTTCAACCTTTCTTCCAATCTCCTAAACATGGGGTCTATGCCATGGCCCATGCCAAAGTCTTCTTGAAGTGGGGGGAACTGATCGTCCTGGTCATCATGAACGGGCTGTTGACCGGGGTCGGCATGCGGGATCGGGATAGGCCCCGGTCCGCTGGGTCCGTTAACCTCTCCCGCTGGAGGATCAGTCACTGTCTCTGGTTGAGTAGGGGGATTCCCCTGTATTATTTGCCTGAGCTCTTGTTGTCCCTGAGCCACCCCTTGAACCACATCCATGAATTGGGTCATGCGGGCCCTCATCTCAGCGAGCTCTGCTTGTACACCTTCCATTGCTCTTTGTTGATTTCTGCGAGTGCCGTACCGGTGAATGCCTGAGTCAGCTATCCTGCTAGTGGAACACCAAACAACATGAGAACACCGCAGCGGTACCTGTTATGCAAGATATGACAATGACTATGTAAATGCAATGACATATTTATCAAATCTAAAAGGTATTCTACCCCCTTGATTCCAGTCTCACATCGGGTGAATCGTGCAAGAAGACCGAGTCATGGATAAACTTCTGAGATCGAGATGCAATAAAGGGAAACCATCATACAAATGAGTTCAATGGAAAAAAGGCCTTAGCCAAAAAATACATCAAAGGAGGATCTCCACAACAAGCCTGTGGATCATCACTACACAGCATCAAAGCAGTAAGTAAAGGGAGGAACAAACAGATCAGAAATCAGCCTCCTGTATACAACCCATAAGGACCGCTCCTCACTTCATCCCGTAACGCCACCGTGTCAGGATGATCTGGAGATTCTATCAAACGCCGGATAAGCAGATTCCTCTTGTGGATGACCCCATCCAGTTCGTTGATGTGTTCTCTATAGTAACTCCCATCATCTTCTCCAAATACCTCTTCAAGTCTGGATTTCTTCAAACTTGCCAGCGTCTTGAGTTCTTCGATATATCCTTGAGCCTCATTGAGTTGATCGGTGATATAACCATTAGTTGATCGGGTGCACAGCAGCTCATGGTTCTTCTCCTTCAGCAAAGTCTTCAATTTCTCTATCTGACCAGTCAGTTCGGCCACCGTCTCTTCCTCCTTTGCCTTCCGAGACGTTGAAAATGCATCCCATTGGTCTTGCCACCCAGCTAATTTACCATGAGCATCCATTAACTGCTGCTTGACTCGCCTCAACTCAGAACCGGATGATCTCAAGGCTTCGTCTGTCTTCCTGAAGAAATCCACCTCCACAGCAAATTCCCTTTCGGCTTCCTCTTGCGATCTGACGGCTTCCTCCTTCTGATATTCTGACTTACGGAACTGATGCACATAGTCTTGCAACTTCTCCCTTAACTCTGAGTTCTCGACTTGAAGTCCTTCCATGGTGTTCTTCAACTTGTCATACTCCTCTCGGCTCACCGTTGCTGACTGCTCAAGAGTAGGTGGATACAAAGGTTCTTCAATAGGAAACGGTAGACCAAACTCTTCGATTCTTCCTTGAAGCCACTCTCCATACTGAGGGTAAGTTCTACAATCTCCTTTTCCAAGAACAGTTCTCCCTTTCTTGATCATCTTGAGCCAGGCTTCAGCCGCCTTACGGGATACAGTCAAATCAGGCGAAGAATGGAAAAACAGACTTTCTTCCACATCCTTTTCCAACGGCGGAGCTCTTAAGGCATATCCAAACTGTCTAACTGCAAGAGAAGGATTATAGTTGATTCCTCCTCTTATTCCTACCAACGGAACATTCGGGAAGTTCCCACAACTGTGAATAATATCCGCCCGAAGCAAATTCCGGTCAGACCACCAAGAAATATCTTCAGCTCTCAACCCCATCAATCTCTTCGACCAACTCAACGAGTCCTTGACATCAACGAATGCTCCTGATTTGGGTAGGTGAGAATTGAACCACTTATAAAACAAAGGCGCACAACAATTCAACAATCCTCCTTTTCTATTCTCATTTTTGTGGTGCACTGAATGAAAGAAATCTCCCAGCAAGGTCGGCACTGGATTTCCCAACACGAAAAGGCGTATTGCATCCATGTCCACAAATTTGGCGACATTAGGGAACAAGACAATCCCATACACACAAAGAGCCAACACAGCATTGAAACCCCTCTGGTTACCGTCTTCCAGTTTCTTCTTTGCTTCTCCCAGTAAGAAATTCAGATGAAAACCATTAACTTTTCCCTTCTGACACATATTAGCCTTCAAAACTGATTCCCCCAAATATGTGGTTGAAGCGACCATGCTGAGATCGGGCAGACACTCAGAATTGTAGAATAGCAATTGTGACTTGATGGGAACTCTGAGAAAGCTGGCAATCTCCTCCAAAGTAGGGACAAAAACATAATTCGGGAATGTGAAGCACCTCAAGGGAGGGTCATAGAATTGTAGCAGTGTGAAGAGAGCATCATGTTGATCTTTGGAAAGAACCGTGACGAAACTTAGAATCAAACCATAATCCTCTCGGAATCCTTCTAGAGAACCAGGATCCATTAACTTCATCAGTTGTTGAATGGGCTCCAGACGGACCACCGGAAACCTGTAGGCGACGAGTCTCTTTCTGCCAATATCCATCTTAAGAGAACCAGAAAAAACCCCGACCGGAATCAAGAAGAAGATGTAAACCCCCTAGAAATGGATAAACATGTGTTAAATGATATGAATGCAAATGATGTGATGATGTGAATGCAATGCAGTGGCATGTCAATGAGGATTGCTGTATCTGCTTGAACATTTGTCAGGTTGCACTGTCTGAAGAGAAAACCACTGAGGAATATAATACAAGATCAAAGCTCTGTTCCAGAAAACCGGGTTGGTAGGAGGTTAAGGTTTCCTGAATTTAGCCCGCCCCTCACTGGTAGGTTCTAAGAACAGAAGTTCGTCAACTTCAGCCCTTCAGTCGTGAATAATACGTTTACCCCTGAAGGTTTGGTATTATTACGGGATAAAAGGCCTCCACTGACTCCCCTCAACAGGACATCCTAAAGCAAGTTCCCAGCCTCGGGGTCCTCGGATTGATCAGCGAGAATGCGCCCACCAGAGCTAACATAATCACGTCTCGGAGGAGAGGCCTCGACTGAGTTCTCGGGAAATGGTCACCAGAGTCGACGATTTCTAAAGGAACATCATGTCGTTACGGAACATCCGTAGGACATAATATATCCAAGAGAAACCTCGTCTGGGTGTGGTTCTTCACGAACGACTTAACGTAGCAACATGCCACGCAAGCCTCATGAACATCCACTCTAAAACCTGTGTGTACACTCAAGCCTGGGTAATGGGCTTATCTCTCGTAGAACATCCCATCCCAACAAACAAACAGCAGCAGATACAGCAAATGAATGCAAGCAAGTAAGTAAATAAATGTACAAAAGCATGAACACCCAATAAACAGGAAATCACACAAGCTAGGAGGGACTCGCTTAGGGAAGATGGACCAGCAAGAGGTCAACTTCTATTCGGTCCCCAGCAGAGTCGCCAGCTGTCGCAACCTGAAAAATACAGTGCGAAAAAAAAAAACAACCGGCGAAAGAGAAAGACAGGAGAGTCGCCACCGTGCGTTATTTATCCCAAGGGAGGGAAAGGAAACGCTCGAAGTAAACCTGAAAAAGGAAAGGACAAGACGGGGTCTCGCAACTAAATCTTGGGTTCGGGAGTCGGTTATGCGAAGGGAAGGTATTAGCACCCCTACGCATCCGTAGTATTCTACGGGATCCACTTATGTAGTTCTTGTCTAAAGGGTATGGGTTTATCTAATGTACTATTTACTAAAAAAAGGTTAAATGAAAATGACTCGCGCGGATGTCGCATCCACTGCATACGTATCTCATCTGAATATGAGAATCAGAGTCTTCGTAGCTCGGCTGACCTATGGGTTGGGGGTAATTGTGTGCTCGCTAAGACATCGCGTCTTATGCCTACGTATCTCATCTGGAATGAGAATCAGAGCAAGCCGTAGTTCGACTAACTACGAGGTTATGGATTGGGTTTTGGACGAACGACGTTACTACGCAATCTACCGGATGCTCGACCTTTGGAGACTTACTCGCCTGTAGTAGAAGGAGTAAACATGTTGCTTTGGGTTTTAGGGTTTGTTTGCATTGTAGGAACGCGCATGCGAAAAGGAAGTCCTAGGCGAAGGAACAGTGCTACCTTAATTGGCATGCAAACGGGAGACTATGCGAAGTCTCGCATCCTATGGGGAAACAATCACATCACACAAAACATGTATCTTAGAGTAGAAAAGATGCCACCAAGGGGCTCAAACATTGCCTCCTATCGAGGTCTTCCAGCTAAGAAAGCGGTAAAATAAGGGTAGGAAGTAAAATACCACACGGATCAAGATCCGAAGTTACAGCAATTAAAGGATAAGCGACTCTGAGATTCTCCCAAGCTGATGCCATCAAAGAAAACCAATCAGTACGGGAAATCGGAATAAACCTCCTGAGGGTATCCCTGCGAGAATACGTGAACCCTCACAAAACTCAACAAAAGGGGTTAGGCAAACAGGATGAAATCAAAAGATAACAAGGCCATGGCAACACAAAGAACAGGTTAGAACAAAACAGAATAAAAGCAGATACTGTCACGTTCGCGACTGCATCGCTTAGCGAAAGCTTAGCGAAGCTTCGCTGCGTGCTCGCCTAGCGAAGCGGCTAGCGAGCACCTGCGGGATTTGGGTTTCTCATTGGCACCTGCACGATGTTAAAGATTCCAGATCCTATGGCATTCACCTCAGAAACGAAATTGTTAAACAGTCAAGGCATAAATCACATATTCATACACAAATATAACCCTGTGGGCCAAACCTGAGATTACCTCATATATTCAGTATTCAACCCGAGGCATAGAGTAATAGGAACAGAGGCATACCTGATGAGAGAGATTGATCGAACGGCGCGGCTGGATTTGCGAAGCCCTGTTAGGGTTTGCGTAAGGCGGAGGCAAGAGAGCGTGTGAATCGGGGTGAACTTCTCGGGGTTGCCTGAAGATTGCTGCAGAGTAACTCCTAGGTCTCTCGAGATCTTTCTCCAGTGAAACTCCGAGTGTCCCCTGTGAATTTCCAAGTGTCTGAAACTCTGCTAAAACTCTTGTATTTATAGGCTAAATTCGTGGACTTGTGGGCTTGGAATGAAGTCAGCTGAGGCCCGAGGCTTTTCTGTCATTTTCTGAAATGCGCGCCCTTCGCCTAGCGAAGGATCTGCTCGCCTAGCGAGCATGCCAGTTCTCTTCGCTAGGCGAAGCATCTGCTCGCCTAGCGAGCATAGCAGCTCAGCGGCAAATTCTTGCTTCTTCAAGCTTGGCGATTTGTATGGTGAACTGGCCCCATTTGGATTTGTTGGTGTTGTCTGATCATTTAAATAGAACCCAAAAAGTGTCCTGGATAATGCTCGAGCTTCTTGGAGCCAATCCTGGTTGACATGATGCAATGTGATATGAAATGCTAAATGACCTAAGCAATGCATGAATGAGGAGGGCAAATTTTGGGGTGTTACAGGCTGGTGTCGAACACAGGTCAAGGGAGTTCCAAGCGCGCTGAAGGATAAAACGCAGCGTTTTGAGTGTTAACCCTAGGCCATTTGCAGGCGGTGGCGGACGGTGGTTTCCACCGTCTTCTCCGGCCAGCCAGGCGGAGCGCCACCGTGAAAAAATGCAGAATTCAACAAAATTCATATCATTGGAAAGGTCTTTTAACCAGGAGCACGAATATCATAATATCTAAGCCTAATTCACCATATATTTTACAGATCGAACGAAAGAAGTTTCAACATCCAAACTTGAAATCCACATATCTTCTTCAATTCTCAACCAAAATTAATTCTACTTACATCAGAATCATCAGCATAACAGGATCTACAAGATTATGTCAATAAATTGGAGAAATAAGCTGGTCGAATTTCCACTTACTTGGAATGGCAGTGCGCTAAATCCACGTGTTCAAGCCTCTAAATGATCCATATCCACTCCGGTAATCTTGATTTGAAGCTTTGAGTAAGAATTAATGGTTGAAAGCACTTGGATCTTGCTCAATCTTCAAGTTCCATCACCATGTCCATGCACATGAATAGCCTCAAAACCAGCTCAATTTCCACGAATGATGAATGATTCCTGCTCCAAATTCCATGAGGATGATGAATCTACAATAATCTTGAAGAGTTGTGTGAAGAAATTTGAAATTTCAAGGAGAGAGAGTTTTGGTGGGAAAAATGAATTCTAGATCTAGAATTGTGGTTATGGCAAATTCTGTTAGGATTTGGCTTTTATATCATGTATTAATCACCATGCTAATCACAATTAGGCTTGGTTAATTAAAATTAATGAAATAAGAGGTGTTTTGCAAAAAATGAAAAATGAGGTAGCATGTACAATTCCTACGTGAACAGTGCCATGCAATGGTCCAATTTCACTCAAAATCATCTAATAAACACAATGGAATGATCAAATGGCTTGCATAATCAACCAAATTCAAATTGTGAATTTTCCCTCCAAAATGCATATGAATGAACACATGATCATATGAACTTTTTCCATGCAAGGCAATGGTTGATTTGAAAAGTATTGGTCAAGACAAGCATTTTGCAAAAAAAGTGGACCAATTTGGAGTTTTGGATCAAAAGTTATGCCATGTTGAACTTCCATGTACACTTTGTGATCCTTCGGTCATAACTTCTCAACCAATCATCAGATGGACATGATATAGGACTTTTTGAAAAGGGGAGAGAAAGATCTTCAACTTTCATGTTCACCAAAAATCCATTTGAAGCTTCTTTGATGTTGCAAAGTCAAGTTGAATGTGGACCAAAAACTTGCCATTTTTGGAAACTTTCAATTACATGTCACTTTCCATTTTTGGAAACTTTTGCCCTGACTTCAAAATCTTCAAGATAGATGTTTGAAATGACAAATGGACCTCTTTTGAACATGATGGAGATGTTGAAACTCATTTCCCCACCTCATAGCCCTTAGTTGACTTTACAGTTGACTTTCTGTGGTCCTCAGATGACCTTGACATGCCCTGATCAGCTTGAACCTCTACCACTTGGGGAAATGGCTCAGAAATGAAACCCCTAGCTCATGTAAGCTCCTTATGATACTCATGCGATCCTCATCTCAATAGAATGCCTCATCTCCTTGAGAAACCCTGGTTGAGAGAAAGTCATTGATTAGGGTTGACCAGAGGTCAAAACCCTAATCCAAAGGAAACTTGAGAAAGCACAATGAAACCCCTGGTGATGACATAACCATGATGATGGTGATATACCCTTGCAAACAAGATAATGTTCAATCTCTTTGAGGAATCAAGAAGCCCTGACTGAAGCACAAACCCTCAAATGGTTGATCACCAATTTAATAAGACCCTCAGGCTTGAATCATGTACCTTCTACATCTTCTGAAAAGACTTTAGAGGATGACCTTCTTATTTCAGATGATATGCAAAATGCAATGCCTAATGTCCTAAAATGAAATGCAATGTGTCAAACTAGTCCCAAGAAGAGGAGGGCAAATTTTGAGATGTTACAACGGGTCTGGTAAGATGAGTATTGGTGATGAAGTCAATCTTTCCTTCTACTTCTGAAAACTTTCTTCACACTCTTTTGTCCATTCAAAGTTCTTACCCTTCCTCGTTAACTGAGTCATAGGCAAAGCGATCTTTGAGAATCCTTCAATGAACCTCCGATAATATCCAGCTAGTCCAAGAAAACTTCGAATCTCACCAACATTCTTTGGACTTTCCCACTTTGTTACTGCTTCGACTTTACTCGGGTCTACTGCAATACCTTCTTTACTGATAACATGACCAAGAAATTGTACCTCCTTCAACCAAAATTCACATTTCGAGAATTTCGCGTATAATTGGCGGTCCTTTAATATATGTAGCACAATTCTCAAATGTTCTTCATGCTCTACCTCATTCTTGGAATAAATCAAAATGTCATCAATGAAAACTAAAACAAATTGATCTAAGTACGACCTAAAGATCCTATTCATGTAATCCATGTATACTGCTGGAGCATTAGTCAAACCAAATGGCATCACTAAGTACTCATAGTGTCCATAATAGGATCTGAAAGCTGTTTTTGGAATATCATCCTCCTTCACCCGGATCTGATGATATCCAGACTTCAAGTCAATCTTCAAGAATATCGATGATCCCTTTAACTGGTCCATCAAGTCATCGATTCTAGGCAAAGGATACTTGTTTTTTATAGTAGCTTTATTAAGTTGTCTGTAATCTACACAAAGTCTAGAAGAACCATCCTTCTTCTTAACAAACAAGACTGGAGCTCCCCATGGCGATACACTCGGTCTAATAAATTCCTTCTCTAACATCTCATCTAACTGTTTCTTTAACTCATCCATCTCTGAGGGTGACATTCGATAAGGAGATATAGAAATTGGTCCAGTGCCTGGAACCAAGTCTATAGAAAACTCCACTTCCCTAACCGGTGGTAAACCTGGAACCTCTTCTGGAAAAACTTTCGGGAATTCACAGACCACTGGAAGATTTTCAACACTAGGGGTTTCTCCTTCTGACATAGAGAATAACATCATAAATTTTTGGGTGAGAGTTTCCACCTTTATGATTTCTCCATTATCTTCTCTAAACGTTAAAATTTTCTTCTTGCACCCCAAGTTTACATCATTGGCTGATAACCAATCCATTCCTAAGATGACATCTAGGTCTTTTAGCGGGAGTACTATAAGATCTACTAAGAATCTTCTATTTTCTAAAATTACAGGGCAGTCTGCACAGACTGAACAAGTTACCATTCTTTCTCCCGAGGGAGTTGTAATGGTCAACTTATTATTGAGATCAACAATTTCAAATCCCAAAATTTCCGCATAAGATGTAGATATAAATGAATGTGTAGCTCCTGAATCGTATAATACTGATACCAACTTATCTCCAATTAGACACATACCTTGGATTAACCCATCTGACTTTGAGATCTCAGCTCCTCTAATTGCAAATACTCTTCTTGTGGTTGGCTTGTTCTGATTCTGAGGTCCTTGACCAACATTTGGGCCTCCGTTCCTTGCTCTCCCTACATTGTTATTGTTTATTAGGACGCTCTTCTGGCTTGTTGGTTGGTTTTGTCCTTGGGGACAATATTTGAGAAAATGACCCTTCTGACCACAACGAAAACAAGCTCCAATATTTCTATTTGGACAATCTTTGTTAAGATGTGCCCCTCCATAGCTGTAACACTTGAACATTAACCTCCTAGAATCCTGGTTATGATATTGTGTAGGCCTTTGATATGGCCTACCCCCTTGTTGGGTCCTTCCTCCATGGCCTCGGTTAAAATGGCCCTTGTGATTGTTGTTTCGGGTTGGTACTCCTGATCCATATTGATTCTTCCTATTGTCAATTCCTTCCAACTCCAAACATCTTTCTATCAGCTCACCAAAGCGCATAATATGCAGAGGTAGAACCGCCCTCTGGATATCATATTTCAATCCATCTTGATACTTTTCACACATCCATTCTTCCCTTGGATGCAAGTGGTAAAATTCATAATACTTTAGCAAGGATTCAAACTTCCTAGTATACTCTCCCACCGTCATCATACCTTGACGCAGGTTCTGGAATTCTCTCTCCTTCTCTTTCCTACATAGCTTTGGAAAATACTTGCCCAAAAATTCTTCTTTGAACAAGATCCAATTGATCTCTCTTCCTTCCTCTTCCAATAATCTATGTTTTCCTCTCCACCAGGCTTCAGCGTCGCCTGTCAGCATGAATGTTGCATAACCGACTCTTCTATTCTCTCTATAGTGAGTGAAAGAGAATATCTTCTCTATCTCTTGCAACCATTTCTCAGCACCCTCCGGATTAAAGTCACCACCAAACTGTGGTGGTTTACCTTTCAGAAACGAGTTCAATCCCGTATCTTCATGCACAGTTTCTCTTTGCTGTTGCTGAAAAAGTTGATGATCACGAGTGATTTCCAGGATTTGAGCATTTTGTTGTGTTTGAACTAACACAGCCGCAGCAAGTTCACGAACATCTCGAGTGTCAGCTTGAGAGTTCGTTCCAGTTTGGGAATGATCTTCTCGTCCTATGGGGATGTTAGCTACCCCTTCGGGAGTAGCTTCACCACTCACATTCCTACCTACACCTCTACTAGCGCCTCTACCAGCACTCCTACCACGCCTCACGTTTCTGGCGTTCTGAACCATAACTTCCTTAAAAGGATAAGTTATTAGGTTCAATCATCCATAAGACATAAAGAACATAATAAATATGTATATTTATATCCCAATGAATGATTCATCGATAAGGATTTTGTCCATTCTCTCACATGCAATGTTATGTTTAATATGTTGAATTAATGCTTAACGTTAGTTATGATTATGTCTAGAATTTTGGCAAAGATAATCAATATTTAGTGTATAAACAAAAGCATATCAATTTATTCAATAACAACGATTACAAAAACCATGACCATGTTTCATTTAAAAACATCTATTAATAAACCAAGCTAAGACTAGTAATGGTAACACTATAATTATCATTATTGCTAAGAAATCTTTACCTAATTCTTCATGCTTGATAATACCAATAAGAAACAAGATAATGACAAGAAGAGTGATGAATAAAAGAAAACATTTAGCCATTTGTAAGGTATGGATAAGTACTTTGAAATTGATATGAAAATAATGAATAGGTGTGAAGTATTTATATAATGAATTTTGTGAAGTGTCCGTTACGTTACCGTTGGGTTTGTGACCGTTGGGAGAAAAAGAAAGAAGAATAAGTTAAGTGTGTTAAAGACGCTTCCTAGATCAGTATCTTAGAAGGCTATCAAGAGGAAGACTCAACGCACAAAAGAAAAGTTATCATTCTGTTTGGAATCCAACTTGATACAATCAGTATAACTCTAGACACTTACGGTCCGAGCTGAATCGACCAGCTCTGATACCATTAAATGAGACAGCCTATGTCCCATTAGTGAAATTCTAAAATAAAATACAGAAAATTAAAAAAATTTAAATAACAAGACTGAATTAATTAAAATATACTACTTCACATATATATGCTTCAAATATGTTTTACATAAAGTTTGACACCGTTAAGACTAGTGGCCTTGCCACATAGATAAAACTTAAAATAAAAGTACATGAAGAAAATCAGAAGAAAGCTTAACAGAAGGACCTCCTAAGTCCAACAGGACTGACATTTATACTGACTGTATATAATATTACGTACTAGTAACGATGTGATAAGCGTTTGACAAAATGCTAGCAACCTCCAGCCTTGACATTATCGTAATCTGTCACTCCATAGCCTTCCCTCCTAAATGGTCTAGCTCGTCGCCTGATCATCATAGATCACTCCCAAGATGCAAGACAAAAAGAATATAGGGCTAAGATTTACGTACAAGTTTAAAAGTGGGAATAGGATGTAAAATAGTAATATATATATATATATATATATATATATATATATATATATATATATATATATATATATATATATATATATATATGACAATCACAATTATTCGAACAAGCGTATCTTTATCCCATATTTACCTATACTCTATAAGTGTTTATTCTAATGCATCCTTGAACTATATGCTGACTCAGGCCACTAAACGCTGTCAAGGATACCTATCCCATTTACCAAGATCAGATATCACAAGACCACATGCCACCAACGTACTCCCAATTACCAAGAGCTACGCCACCTAACTTCACATGGAGTCCAGGTGTTATAAGTCGATCGTCCCTGAGGATTCAGGCCAAGACCCTCGTCTTGCCTAGCATGCATAAATAATAATCCCCGTCGGGATTGTAGGCGGCTGATCAACCTCGTACGTCCCATACCGCACGGCAGTGGACTTACACATTCCTCAATGTAGGTCTATATGATCGCCCAACCATCTTGTAGCAACTCTGAACCATAAGTATTTAGTTAATATTTGGGAAATATCGTATCAACCTTTCAGGTCATAGTTATTATCTAATTACTTCGGTTGAGTGCCAAATCCATTAAATGTCTTGTCTATTTCTCCTTGGTGTGATCCTTATCTCTATATAACTAGTTCAGTTTATACAATGAATAATGTATGGTTGACTTCCCAGGTAAGAGAGGTGGACCGTAAAGGACATGGTCGACCAAGTCTTTTCCTTAGCCAGAACCCAACCGAATACAACTACTCAATGTATCCAACTTCCATTATTTCATTGGGGATCTAACACTTAATATCTAATCAATGTTGTTGTTTCTCTCCTTAATAGATCATTTCCTTAGTCTATCAATCACAATCATTCAAGTATAAATAAAATAAATAATTAGACAATTAATCAAACAATGTAAGCACAATACAACCTCAAATTGTCATAGATCATTCTTATGATAAATAATTAAGGTCGGCATAACCTCGCTTAGTGATTTGGGAAAATCATTATTCGAGAATAGACTCTCCTTACTTATTTATCGCTGGTAGGGCTTGGGTAACCACTACCCACATATATATATTAAGCTATTTTACGTTAACCGTCCCAACGTGTACGAGACCTTGCCCCCACCTTTTGTTGTTGATCGTTGTTGAAAGTCCACGAGCGTTTTTTCTGATGTTTGCCCAGAACCTAATTTACGATAACCGTTGAATTGTACGAAATTTATAAAATAATTAGAATATAATTTACGGTTAAATAAACATAATCCCGTTACAAATTAAAATATTTATTTATTTAAAATATTTTATCATAACCTCCACTATATTTAAATCGTTATTAAATTCAAGTATAAATTAGACTATACTCCTGTTTGGATTTGTTTATTTTTAGAAAATTATCAAGAGTGTATTCCTAATAACATTTTAATTTTATAATAATACTTGGGCATTATAACAACTTAAAATGGTAAAATTTATCTTGGACTTTATAAGTTCAATATCTCGACGTCTGAACGAAAATTTAAATCGAAATCTTAAAATAACCTTTATATAAATAAAATAATTAAATTATAACGACTTACCGGTTACTTATGAAAATGATTTGAGCAGAACTTTGACGTATCAAACTCCTTTAAAACTTTAGAAGAACTTTGACCCCAAAATAACTCTAAAAACTACAAACCGACACCGTGAAAACTTCGACAACTCAAACTAATATTTCTATATAAAGAAACTAGAGAAAGAAGGAAATAAAGAGGTAAGAAAGATGATTTGTGAATGAATGAATGAAAATGGGGTGAGAAAGACCCCTATTTATACTAGTTGTAAGATATTAAAATAATGTAAATTTATCTCCTTTTACCCATGCTTTCTAACTTTTCAACTCTTGTTAGTAAATATGTCTTTATCAAATATTTACAAGTCTTACATGAATAGTTTTATAGATGTTCTAATATGACTTTGTGAAAATAGTTGGTGAGAAATGTATGAAAGTTTGACTTTTCTACTATTTCATGACATATGATCATGTAGAATATTAATAGAAAAATAAAATATATTTCTTTTATAAAATGAAAGGATAAGTATAATAATAATAATAATAATAATAATAATAATAATAATAATAATAATAATAATAATAATAATAACAAGAATAATTATTTAATATATTTATTAACTTAAGGTTATTTTATTTACTATTAGTTTGTAGAGTAAAATAGTGATATTCAAATCAAATAACATCAAATAATATAATAACAAAAGTAATAATAATAAAAATGATATGGATAATTAATTAACTTAAAATTAAGTATTTAAATGACTAATTTCAAAGTTTAGTTTGTAAAATAAAACGATGATATTCAAATTGAATAATAATATTAATAATAAAATAAAGAGTAATTAGTTGATAAATTAATTATTATAGCTGCTAGTTTCAATGTTTAGTTTGTAATAATTAGCGATGTTAAAATCTCAATTATAATCATATATATTATTTTAGGTATGGAAAATTAGGATGTTACAGTTCTTAACCTGACTCCATGCCCGTGACTCACAACAAACCCTTTGATTCTTGGTTGATCCAATCAAGTCTTGTCAATATCAATGGAACTTCGGTGTTGATAAGGTGAAAACCATAATCCACCAAAATGGATGATTGATCTTAATAATGTCTTGATTCATCCTTTGACCTTTATTTGTTTGCCTTGTGTGTGATCCCTTATCTGTGATTATTGCATTCATGCATTCATACGCATCATGTCATTCATCACACGAAAATAACTTCAACGAACTGAGGTTTTATTTGCAAATATTTTCAGACCATGGATTGTGGCCGAAGGAACACTAAGAAGTACAGTTTCAGATGTCCTGATTTAAAAGAGCTAAGGATGTTGTCATCCTTTGTACTAGATCCCTTGCACTTCAAGAAACGTCATGGGAAGCTTCTATCCGTGTTATCTGCTGATGTGGTTGAAGGACTCTTGAGTGTTTTGGTTCAGTTTTATGATCCTCTCCACTGTTGCTTCACTTTTCCCAATTATCAACTTATGCCTATGTTCGAGGAGTATGCTCATCTCTTAGGAATACCTGTTTATGACAAGGTGTCTTTTAGTGGATTGGACGAGATTCCCATATCTCATCTTATAGCTGAAGCTCTTCATCTAAAGAAGTCTGAGATTGAGGCTCATTGGGTGAAGAAAGGAGGAATGTTTGGGTTGACTTATGAGTTTCTCATAGGTAAAGCTACTGTTTTTGCTCAAGCCGGTAGTGTGGACACTTTTGAAGCCATCTTTATGTTTATCATATATGGTTTGGCTTTGTTCCCTAACATTGACAGTTTTGTTGATGTTAACGCCATTAGAATCTTCTTGATTGGGAATCTTGTGCCTACTCTGTTGGGTGATGTGTACTTCTCTTTGCATTTGAGAAATTCTAAAGGTGGTGGGACTATTGTATGTTGTGTTACTCTTCTGTACAAGTGGTTTATTTCGCACTTGCCTCAGACTCCTACTTTTATGGAGAACAAGCAATGTCTATGGTGGTCTCAGAGACTTATGTCCCTCACTAATGATGATATTGTTTGGTATGATTCTACCTTGTGTAGTATGGATATTATTGATAGTCGTGGTGAATTCTCTAATGTGCCTCTCATTGGTACACAAGGAGGAATTCACTACAACCCTGCTTTGGCTCTTCGTCAACTTGGGTTCCCCTTGAGAGACAAACCCAATAACACTCAGTTAGAAGGTCTTTTCTATCAAGAGGGTAAAGATCCCCAATATTTAAAGAAGAAGATGATACGTGCTTGGCATAATGTGCATAGGAAAGGAAGATCTGAGCTTGGTCCGTGCAACTGTGTAGCTTTGGAAGCTTACACTACTTGGCTGAAGAAGAGAGCTTTTGAGTTGAAGATGTTGTATGCTTGTGAGAGACCTATGTATGTGGTTGTGGTTGAGCCATTAACTCTCCCTAACTAAGATGTAGAGGAGTTGGAAGATGCACTCGCCAAGATGAAGCAAGATAAGGACATGTGGGAAGAGCGGTTCTATGCTTTGAGATGAAAGCATGAAGAGTTGCAGCTTGATTCGAAAGACAAGGACACACTTATTGAGCTTCTGGAAGACCGGACAGTGAAGAGACAGAGAGAGCCAGAGGGTCCATCTTCCTCTAGTATGCCTCAGCCTTCCGGTGCTTGGAAGAAGATTGTTGATCAGTTTGTCCTTAAGAAGGCTCAAATGAAGACAACCTTTGAGTCCGAGATTCGACGCATCCAAAGGAAGTACACACCAGCATCCAGATCATCTGACACTGTTTCTAGGGATCCTTAGGATAATTAGTTTCCATTTCTCTTGAATTTGTACCTTGGTTTCTGAAATTGTACTCAGTGTAATCCTTCCAAATTTTATGAATAAAAGAGATTTTTATGGTCAATCAAATTGTTACTATTGTTATTATGTAAATATTTGCAAATAGAACTTTGTATGTTCCTTGAAATTAAATAAACAAGAACATTGCATTTCATGCATCATTTGCAAAACAGGTTTTCTTCCGCCAGATGTCTCATTGGTTATTCTTCTGTGCTTCAGCCAAGCTGACTCACCGATACAACACTCGCGCCAATCAACCTAGAATCATGGAGCATTTGGAACAAGAGAATAGAGAATTGAAAGATGATATTGCTCATGTGACTGCTATGATGGAGTATGTTCTTGCTGCGCAGAATCAGTTTTCACCAACTCCTGTAACTCCTCCTCCTCGGAGGACTGTCATCTTAGAGGTTACTACTTCAACCATACATATGGCTGCTACTCAATCTGGTCCAACTATGCCTGCTGGATTCCCATTGGGAATGCCACCAAATTTCATGCCTGAAGGGTTTGCACCCACGTTTGCTTCTATGCCGACACCTAGCCCGGTCATGTCTGTGCCACCTCTAGTTGTTCATACCTTGCCTTGTGTTGAGGACACCATTTACCATTCTGAGTCGTCTGAGGGCCCATATGTTTACGAGAAGATGGATGAGATGAAGGATCAGTTCCTTGAGCTGCGAAAGGAAGTAAAGACTCTAAGAGGAAAATACCTATTTGGGAAGAGTGCTGATGAACTCTGTTTAGCGCCAAATGTGAAGGGAAATACTTGTCCGCTTAGCCACCTTATTATGTACGCCAAAAAAATGTCAACTCAAACTAATAGTGATCAGTTACGGATTCACTACTTTCAAGACAGTTTGACTGGTGTCGCGCTGAGATGGTATATGGGGCTAGACAGTGCAAGTATTTGTACGTTCAATGATTTGGGTGAAGCTTTTGTGAAGCAGTACAAGTATAATGTGGACATGGCGCCAGATAGAGAACAACTGAGGTTTATGTCTCATAAGGAGAAAGAGACATTTAAAGAGTATGCCCAAAGGTGGAGAGAGCTTGCCGCTCATATTAATCCTCCGTTTGAAGAAAAAGAGATGACCAAGATTTTCCTGAAGACCTTGAGTTCGTTTTATTACGAACGTATGATTGCCAGTGCCCCTAGTGACTTTATCGAAATGGTAAACATGGGGATGAGGTTAGAGGAAGGAGTCCGTGAGGGACGTCTGTCTAAGGAAGAGGTGTCGTCCAGTAAGAAGTATGGAAGTGGTTTTGCCAAAAAGAAGGAAGGATAGACCAATGCAGTATCTGTAGGCAGGCAGAGGAGGCCTCACGTCAAAAGAAATCTGCAACCGCGTTAGCATCAAAATCAAGTTTCGTTAGTTATTCCAGTGTTTTCAAATAATTAGAACAATAAATCAGTGTCAATACAACAACATCAACGACAACCGCAACAAAGAACCTAGTACAACAACAACAACAACAATAATCAACAACAAAACTTCGAGAGGAAAAAGATCTCTTTTGAACCTATTCATATGGAATACGCCGAACTCTACCCATCTTTGGTTCTCAAGAACCTACTTCAACCAAGAAATCCACCTCAAATTCCTGAACCACTTCCATGGTGGTATAAGCCTGAACTCCGATGTGCCTTTCATCAAGAAGCTCCTGGCCATGATATTGAGAACTGCTACACATTGAAGTATGAGGTCCAGAAACTTGTGAAGAGTGGGATGATGTCCTTTGAGGACTGTGCGCTGAATGTGAAAGTGAATCTGTTGCCCGCTCATGGTAATGCTTCAGTTAATATGGTGGAAGGTTGCCTAGGAAATTTCTGAGTCTTCGATGTATGACGTATTCTAAGGTCCTTGATGGAGATCCGTATGACCTTGTGTATAATTAGAGATTGTGAGCACGATCATGATGGTTGTGCAATTTGTAGCGTGAACCCCCGTGGGTGTTTGATTGTCAAAAGGGATATCCAGAAGTTGATGGATGAGAATGTAATCCAGATTCAACAATCAAGGGATATAGATGATGTCAATGTAATAATACCAGTGTTCAAAACCCCTGAATGGGTAGTCATTCAATTTGATAGCAGCAGTAGTAACAACGTCAACAGATCGGTATCTTCGTTAGTGATAAGGTTAGTGGGCCTCGTTCCATATGCATCCGATAAAGTTATTCCTTATCAGTATAATGCTACAATGGTGGAGAATGGTCAATAGGTTCCGTTACCTACGACAAATTTTGTTGTGAGTATAGCTGATATTGCGAAGGTCACCCGTAGTGGTCATGTTTTTGGTCCCATTTTTTCAAAAGAGGTTGTAGAAGATGTTTCAGTTGGTAAGAAGGTTGATGTGCCTGCAGTGAACCCAATTAGTGCTCCTGCGTGTTAGTCTGGTGAATCCAGCAAGCTAAAGCCTAACGATGATAATGAAGTGCTACATTTGATCAAGAAGTGTGAATTTAATATGGTAGAGCAGCTGCTCCAAACTCCTTCGAAGATTTCAGTGTTGTCTCTACTGATGAATTTTGAAGCGCACAGAGAAGCATTGTAAAGAGTGTTGGAGCAAGCTTATGTTGAACATGACGTGACTGTGGATCAGTTTGACCACATTATGGCTAACATTACTTCTTGCAGCAACTTGAGCTTTTATGATGAAGAACTTCCCGAGGAAGGAAGAAATCACAATCTGGCATTACACGTTTCAATGAATTGCAAGGAAGATGCACTGTCAAATGTGCTAGTTGATATTAGTTATTCTTTGAATGTACTCCCAAAGTCAACTTTGTCCAGATTATCCTATCAAGGCGCCCGATGAGGTATGGTGGCGTAATTGTCAAAGCGTTTGATGGTTCTCGCAAAACCGTCATTGGAGAAGTAGACCTTCCAATGAAGATAGGTCCGAGTGATTTTCAAATTACTTTTCAAGTAATGGATATACACCCGGCTTATAGTTGCTTATTGGGAAGGCCATGGGTTCATGAGGCTAGAGTTGTAACCTCTACTATGCACCAGAAGTTGAAATTTGTGAAGAACGGCAAGCTTGTTGTTGTAGGTGGAGAGAAGGCACTTTTAGTGATCCATCTCTCATCTTTTACATATAAAGAAGCTGAGGAGGAGGTTGGAACTCCATTCCAAGCCTTGTCCATTGCTGAGGTAAGGAAAATTGGGACACCCATGTCTTCTTTCAAAGATGCTCAGAAAGCTATTGAGGCAAGCAGTACAGATCAATGGGGCCGCATGGTAGAAATCTACGAGAACAAGAATATGGCCGGATTAGGATTTCAGCAAGGGCCGTTTAATGTTAAAACTGAAGAGGTACAATCGAGTTTCTATAGCAGAGGGTTCATCCATGGTAATGAACAACACTTAGCTGTCGTGATTGAGGATGATGAAGATGAAGACTGTGCCAACTTTATGGCGCATGGAAAGACTTGCAATAATTGGGTTGATGTTGATGTTCCTGTTATTGTCCATTGCTCTAAGTAATTTGTTTTTCATTTGTTTTAAGAAAAATCCTTCTCCTATTCCTGTAAGACCCCAATTTTGACCTTAAGATCCCTCATTCTATCTCATCATATGCATTGGCATCGGGATCACACCTTGGCATCCTCCTTACCCCTCACCCATTGGGTTTGTTTTGGGAGAGATCACCAAGCACTATGTGATTGTATCATACTTGTTATTTTATTAACTAAAATACCAAAAATATGTCTTTGCATTTGTCTAACACTTTTGTAGGTAGGGCCCATGATCACCTTTGATTTATCAAGTTCACATCTAGGGTTTAAGACCCTCATTGCTAAGAGCTCAACCATGAAATTATCCATAATGTCTCTAGGCATCATATATGAGTCCCTATGATCTTTACATGGTATTATGATCAATAATCCTTCAAGAGTTTGGAATTGGTTTGCCTTGGAAACCGTAGTGCATCTGGGTATCTTGTGTAACTTCTTCACCAAGCTTTTTCAACAATTGATCAAATATTTCAATAGGTACTTCTAATATCATCATATTATGCATATATTATCTCCCATGAATCCCAAAAGTCAATAGAATTGCAAGTTAGCAAAGTTGGTTGATGGTGGTTCACCAAAGGAATTCATCTGATCAAAACTGGGGTCCCCTATACCCTATCTCCTACAATTTTTATCATATGAAAATGATTCCAATATAAACTTTACTCTAAATGACATTCCAAACAACTTTCTTGTTGAGGCCTAGAGCTATTTTTGCCTGGAAAGTCATCTTTTATGGTGAAAGATTATAGGTCATTTTGTCTAAACCCTAACTTGGAGGTCAACTTCCCAAGGCCATAACTTGCTCAATTTTTATGAGATGAAATATTTCCAAGTTTCACAATCAAATTCAATGTGTCTAATTCAACCTTTATGTTTGGAGTAAGATCTTATTCAACTTTTATGAGCATGTGATATGAGGATACATTATAAGTCATTTTGGACCAATGCCATTGAACAAGTGATTTTCCTCAACTTCAAAAATGGATAACTCATTCATATCAAATCCAAATGAGGTCAAATTGGTAACCATTTTGAAGAATCTTTAAAGAGATACAAATTTTATGAAGACACTTTTCTCTATTTAATCTCACACAAAAAGTTAGCCAAGGTGGAATAAGTGAACATATGGCTTGACACTTAGAAATTTTTTTGATATGTTAAAATTTCCAAATTTCCACCTCAAAATTCATCATGATACAAGATTCAAATGGAAAAGTGTTAAAAATAAGAGGTGTTCCTCTTGATCTAACCTTTCCAAAGAGTCCAATTTCATCAATTTTGGACAAGGTTTGAGTAGTCTGCGCATGGCTTGAACAGGGCATCATCATTTGGCAAAGATCAAACTTCAAACAACTGTACACATTTGCCTTACATTCCAATTCACTTTCAGATTCATTCACACTTGATTATGGACCTAATTGAGTGACTTCATGGGCCTGTACTCGCCCATGCAAGCATGCATCATGTAACACCCTTCTAAAATACCCCAATAATTAATGAAAACAACAAAATATAAATCAGAGTAGATATGCAATTTCAGGGTGTCACACTTGACACTTCACACCATTCACCAAAATAACCTGTCATGCTCATTTATTAATCAAATAAAACATTGCACAATTCGCAGCGGGTAGAAATCTAACAACAGACAAACCATGTAACACATTACATGTAAAATTGTTCAACAACCAAAATGAAAACAAAGTAAAACATCCCGTCCCGATGTTACATATACCAGAGCATGATCCACTAAGGAACTACACTAGACTCCAAGCACTAACTTCTACTCAATCACTGATCGTTACCTGAAACATAGTTGTAAGGGTGAGTTCCTCAATCGATATAATAAGCATTATAAAATATCATGTAATGTTAAGTAAATTAACACATTCATCACCCTAATCAGATCACACATTCAGCAACGGCAACATCAACTCATAAGCAGACTCAATACAAACACCAAACACACGTATAATATTGGAATACATCCATTCATATTATACGCCATACATACATTATGCAATGAGACTCCATGCATGCGGTACCGACTATTCGTGAACACATAGTTCAACCTCACCGATCAAACCCAGATACGGCTACCAAGCTCACTAGTCCCACTCATTTGAGACCTAGTGACTCACTCACTAATTCCTCACCATGGGAATTAGCTACCACCATAAAGGCCATGCTATGCACGCTAAATCACCTAGCATGCAAACATCAACAACAATCCACAATGGACATATGCTCACACTCTAAGCCATAAACAGTCCATCCACAATCGCATACATAATAGATATATTCACAGCATTATGCATACCATCATACATCATCAGCATATTTATCACAAAATCATATCATGTCATGCCAACTAATAAATCATAGTATTAGCACACTCTACTAATACCTATACTGCTCAAAACAACGGGAAATGATCCCTACTATATCATACATCAGCTAAATTACACCACTCAGCTGAAACGACCAAAACTGCACAACAACAGCTCAGAAAAATCAAAATTCTGCCCATACGCGTATGCCTCATGCCCATACGCGTATGGCACATTTCCTAGCCAAGCCCATACGCGTATGGCCTGTCTCATACGCGTATGCTACGCGTACCACCTCTCCCATACGCGTACCAACAGAGACAAAAACACGTTTAAAACATCATCTTCTTCATTCATACGCGTATGGCCTCACCCCATACGCGTACCACTCACAGGCTACGCGTAGTACACGCGTATGACGCGTATCAGCACCAGTCTCCTCCCCTCCAGGCCATCTCATACGCGTATTGCCTAGTGTCATACGCGTATGGCCACAACTCATACGCGTATTGCCTAGTGTCATACGCGTATGGCCAGAAACCAAAATTCCAGATCTGCTATGGGTTTTTCTCTGCTACGAGATTTCTCAGATCCAGCCTTCCACAGTCCAATTTTTACACAGCATTCGTTCATATTATCTAACACAGATCATACCCATTCAATTTCACAATTTCTAACCTTATTACATCTAATTCCTACGAATTTCCTTCAATTATAAACTCAAATCTCATTCATCCATAGGTTCACAATTTGCAGCATTCATCATCATAATTAGAGTCGATTCAATGGTTTATTACTACCCATTACATGTTAACCCATAATACCCATTAAACGACGATAAACCCCCCTTACCTGAGTTAATCCGGCAAATCCTTCTTTGACCTTCGACAATCGTGAAATCTCCTCTTGAGCCCTAGCCTCTTCTTCTCCCTTTCTCAGTTTCTTCTCTGTTTTCACGTGTAAAACCTCTTTACCAAATGGGACTCTTTACTGATTCCAACTTTGTTATTCCAATAATAATAATCCAATAATATTCCAATTATTTAATTAAATTAATAAATATACTAATAATAATATATATGAATGGTTTATCTTTTATTTTGAAAAATAATACCCTCTCATTCATATTATCATCATAATATACTATTAACTTAATTTAAATAATTATCATATTTTATCGGGGTGTTACAACTCTCCCCCACTAAAAGAGTTTTCGTTCTCGAAAACATACCTCAAGCGAATAACTCTGGATAAGACTCCTTCATCTGACTCTCAAGTTCCCAAGTCACATTGCCACCTGCTGGTCCTCCCCAAGCTACCTTTACCAAAGCAATCTCTTTACCCCGCAACTGCTTCAACTCTCGATCCTCGATCCTCATAGGTGATGTCTCAACAGTCAGGTTATCTCTCACCTGTACATCATCTACTTGGACCACATGCGACGGATCAGGAATGTACCTCCTCAACTGAGACACATGAAAAACCTCATGCAAATTCGCAAGTGACGGCGGTAAAGCGATACGATAGGCTACCTCCCCTATCCTCTCCAAAATCTGATAAGGACCAATAAATCGAGGTGTCAACTTCTTCGACTTCAAAGCTCGACCAACCCCAGTTATCAGAGTAACACGAAGAAACACATGATCTCCCTCTTGAAACTCAAGTGACTTCCTCCTCTTGTCGTGATAACTCTTCTGACGACTCTGAGCAATCCTCATCTTCTCCTGAATCATCTTAATCTTTTCCGCAGTTTGTTGAACAATCTCCGGTCCAACCACAGCACTCTCACCGGACTCATACCAACATAAAGGTGTCCGACATCTCCTACCATACAAAGCTTCAAACGGTGCCATACCTATGCTCGAATGAAAACTATTGTTGTAGGTAAACTCAATCAAAGGTAAATAACAATCCCAAGCACCTCCCTTTTCCAAAACACAAGCCCTCAAAAGATCCTCCAGTGACTGAATCGTCCTCTCAGTCTGACCATCAGTCTGCGGATGATATGCAGAACTCAATCTCAGCTTAGTTCCCAAAGCCCTCTGCAAACCTTCCCAGAACTTCGGTGTAAATCTAGGATCTCTGTCCGAAACAATACTCGACGAAATACCATGCAAACTTACAATTTTCTCAATATACAACTCAGCTAATCTCTCTAACGGATAATCCATTCTGATCGGAATGAAATGAGCCGACTTTGTCAATCTGTCAACAATCACCCAAATAGCTTCAAAATTCTTAATTGTCCTCGGTAAACCAGAAACAAAATCCATACTGATACTATCCCACTTCCACTCTGGAATAGCCAACGGTTGCATTAGCCCAGACGGCTTCTGATGCTTGTAGCGGTGTATTCGTCGCTATATGATCTATCGATTAAATCATAAGCTAAGAGATACAATGAAATTTTCGAGTCGCCACCGCACTTTTATTTATCCAAAGGATTGGCTAAAAAGCGAACAAAAGCCTAAGAAGTTTTACACGTAGAAAACTAATAAAAAGATCAGAGATTCTGGGTAAGGGGTAAATTACGCAATGGGAAGGTGTTAGGCATCCACTACGTCCTAGGTACTCCTAGGGAGCCCTTTTCACACTTGTTATGCTAAATTGTTATTTGTTATGACATAAACATTGTGCAAACATGATTGGGATGATGAGAAAAGAATATACATTTTATTGGGTATTGGGTTTTATTTATTTTTTGTGTTCGAACGGATGAACCCGCTGCCTACGTACCTTCCATCAAAGGTAAGGATCAAAACGCCGTAGTTCGGCTAAAAGATTTCCAAAAGTTGGTGGATTCAGTTTTAAACACAAGCACTGAGGCTTTTCATTATCAATGGGAGAACACTCGACCAAAAACAACATCCACCATGCGAGGATAGCTTCGACGTACTAGAGGGGTTAGCCCTGTTTGAAGTACGGAAGTCTTACTGTCGACTCACTAAGGATAGGCAAGATTTACATCAACCACAATGATAATTGAAACCTATGGCTAATGTGAAAAGATTAATGGACAAAGCCAAAACAAGTGAATGAGTGAAGTTAATTGATTGTGATTATGAAAGTGAAGTCAAAGTATGATTAAGATTGATTCAGAAGAAGTGTTATGAAAATGGAGTTTGAAAAAGAGTCAAGGACTTGAGGTCCAGGTTTTTAATTTGAAAACATGAAGATGTTTGCACAACACTTATGTCAAGTTTGAAAGATAAAGTGTGAAAAGGTTTAGGACATAATGAATGATGAATGGATGAGGATGGAAAGTAAAACTTCTTAGAAGGTTCACTTCTTGAAATCATATAGCAGATGATTCAAGTGTGTCCTTTGGAATGGAAATAAGCAATAACACACAAACAAAGTAAGAAAGACGGATACCGGATGCCAATCAATGGTCTTATACCAATCTCCTAAAACAAAATGGGATATCAGAGGCCACTCAATGGTCTTACACTAATCTCCACAGGCAAAGAAATAAAAGCGGATACCGGATACCAATAAATGGATTTACACCAGTCTCCTAAAACAGAAACGGATATCAGATGCCACTCAATGGACTTACACCAATCTCCTCAAAAGGAAAACAAAGATGAAACATGGAAGTCAACTGCCAATCTATCTGGACTTAGGTCAACTTCACAGTATGCTCACAGGAAATCCTATGCCACATCACAGGGACTTATAATGGATCCTCACATACAAGAACAAAAGCAACAATATGATCACAGGAATGCAAATGCCAACTTACAGGGACTTATAGTTGCAACCTCTCATACAAGCAGATGAAACAAACTATGATCACAGGAAAGCAGATGCCAACTTACAAGGACTTATAACTGTATCCTCACATACAAACAAACAGATCAAATTATGATCATAGGATAACAGATGCCAACTTACAGGGACTTATAACTGTATCCTCACATACAAACAGATAACAGAAGATATGAGTGACCAATGAGGTCTTACACTCTATCCTTCCATATCACAGGAGCGAATGCCAAAGCAATGGACTTACAATTGTCCTCAATGGGCAAACAACAATGATAGCATCACAAAGATAAATGAGATGATCATGCATTAATGGCAATTGATGATGATGATAAATGCATAGCATATAAGCAAGCAAGTGCATATGAAGCAATCAATCAAACAATGAATATCAAACAGCACACTCTATAGCCAAACAATGGGGGCTCACACAAGAGGGTTTGACTATGAAAGTCCACTGTAATAGGTGAAGGTCGCTCTTAACCTGGCCATTGAGGGGCTCAGGTGAAGCAGATGAAAAGGAGATGAGGGGTGTGCCTCATTGCTTCTATCTCAGATCAGAGAGAGCATCAAAGAAAGTGTGGGAGTTCAGAATGTAGGAACTCTCTCCACATTATTGACTCGATTAGATCTTGGGTATTTATCTCAATGCTTCAACCATGTAATGGGAGCGAAGAGAGGACACACTGAATAGTGGGGGATAGATTGCTTATCCCTACCTTCCACCAATTGCCTTACTTGAAGGACTTTTCCTGCTTGGGACAATTTTAAACACACACAAGCATTGCCTCTTAAGGAGGACTTCAGACAATTTGCCCGGTCAAATAACAGACCGGGTCTCCAGACTACATGAAGAAGAAAGGTTTATACCTCAAAGCAAATGCTAAATAGCAAAGCAAGCAAGTTCAAAGAACTTAGGCAACTAAAGTACCTGCAAAAGTCAAACCAATTAGTAAACAGCTCAACAGTCAAAATCAAAAGGAAATGAACCAATAGTCAACCACAGAGGGACCAATTGTGCAAGGCACAAAGACTCAAGTATGTGAGTCACACCTACAAAACAAAGGTTAGCACAATAAACAATCAAACTAAAACACATTTGAATGATCCTCAAGGCAATGGTGCTTAACCTGAAACAGATGAACTCAACATAAGCTTAGAAGACCACTAGGACTAGCCTAGGGTCAAAGATGAAAGAAAAAGTCAAGGCAGCAAGGAAAAGTCAACCCAAACCAAGTATAAACATTCAAGAAGCATTCTCAATTGGATTCATAATTATATCATGCATCATTGTCATTTCATATGCAAAAGGATGCAAAGCATGGCAAGAAAGAGCACAAATAGGTCAACAGCAAGGACTTCATTCAAAAGTCAACTCAAACAATCTCAAAAATCATGAAATAAATCACACTCAATCCTAACATCTAGCATGGTATACATGTAAAATTTCATGGCATTTGGATGAGAGGAAGGCAGTCAAGTAAAATCATGAAGTCAAACCAAATTCAAGTAAGCATGGTGAAAGTCAACAAGCATGGGTCAACTTCAAAAAATCATGTCAATTTGAAAACAGAAGAGAAATGAATGAGATTAACACCAATGCAAAGCTTGAGATGTCTAGTTATCACATATGAAATTTCATGATCATACAATAAGATTTGAGAATTTCACAAAAGATTTGGCAAGGCATAGCACAAAAAGTCAACAAATGACCAAGTATGGAAGAAATTCACAATCAAATGGAAAACAGCAAGATTAATTCCAAGAAAATTCATACACAAACTAGACATGTGATGGATCATTCATGCAAAGTTTGGGGTCAATTGGATAAGAGGAAGCATGTGAACAAAAATTGGGAAAATACATGATCATGGTATAGCACCAAATGTAACACATGACTTCAGAAAATCATAACTCTCAACCCACAAATGATAAATGCACAAACTTTATATGGAAATGAAGGTCAATGTGTCTAGTTTCACCACAAAAAATTTCAGGCTCATTGGATGCAACATGAGAATTTCACAATTGAAATGGCTCAATGTGTCATTTATGCATACATGTTGGGAAATCATTTATCATTTAAAATCCAGACCATGGAAAATTAATTAAAAATCATGATAAAATAGAGGACACATTCATGAGTTTAATGCAAAAAATCTCACAATTTTTGGAGTTGAAATGAATTTAAAATGAATTATGGAAGTTGATGAACATTTGGGTGAAGCATGAGCAAATAAGCATGGCATATGGGGTCAAACCAAGGTCAACCGTGGCATTCTAGTAATTCTGCAGTCACTTATTGAAGTGCTGCGTTTTGGCAAGGCAAAACGAAATGTTCTCATTGGCTCTCAGCCAATGGAACAGTAAATTGGCCAATGGAATGAATTTCTGGGTTTAACAAAACCCTAGGGTTTGGCCAACAGCAAGGCATCATGTTATCATGTTCGAAAAACAACAAACTACAATCAAACCAAGCAGAAAAAGACCAACAGCATGGCATTATCAACATCAAGCAACATCAACCAATCGACCAAGCAAACAATTAACAGTGGAAATTCTGGACAGGGTAGGTTGCAAACAGCAGCATGTACACATTCATCATCATCATCATTCGACCAACATTTCAATAGTATGGTAACAGCATTCAACTGGCATACTAACACAAACAGAACATGAATCAATGTGGATTTCTGAGCATGTTCAAGGTTCAAGCAATAACAGCAGGGCATTAACAGCATGGTTTTCAACATGGTATCACCAACATCAACACAAAATCGCTTAGCATGGTAACAACAAGGTTCATGTAACTTTTAAGCAACCACACCAAACAAATCAAGTGGAATTTCTGGGCATGGTATAAGTTTGAAAACAACAGCATCATGGAATTTCAAGCAAGTTCATCATCATGAAAATAAATTCCCAGCATAAACACACAGCAGCATGGCAATGGTACACATGTAGCATCAACATAAACAAACAAAACACGAGCCTGAAACATTTCTGGACAGTTTAGGGCTGCAGCTACAGGGGATCAACATCTTGTTCAATCGAGCTTAACAACAATTTTTCAGAAATGAAAATCAAATACACACAACTGACCAGCAAGCTCTAACTAACATGAATCCACCAACCATTTCCACTAGAACTCATTGGTTGTCACAAATCGAGCAAGAACATAAACCATTTCCAAATTTCATTTCAACATAACTAGCATGATACTTAACCATTTTTAGTAATTTCAAGCTTAATGTAACCACAAGAACATACTCTACACATGGCATAGCATTGATTTAAGAAATTAGAGTTTCGAAAATTTACTTGGATTTGAAGAAAAGTGTGGAGCAGTGGTTATTTGAAGGTTTGAAGCTGAAACAGATGAAGATGATGGTCCCAAATGATGTATCCCAGAAGGAATTGAGCTCAAACTTGCTTGAATCGCATCTAGCTCCAAGCTGCCATGGGAGATGTGCTTCGAAGAACAGAACAAAAGCTGGAGTTCCAGCTGGGTTTTGTTGCTTGAATGAGCTCACAAATATCGTCCAGATGATGGAGCTATGAAGACAACTCGAGGTCTTTTGAAGTTTTTGTGCAGAAAAGTGAAATCGAGCAAAATGCAAGAAAGAGAGAAAGTGTATTTTCTGTTTGGTAGGCTGCCAAAAACTAGGTTTAGAAATGCTGAAAAGTCCCTTATAAGGGTCTGTTTAGAGTTGGATTAGGGAGTGCTAATCTTGCTTAGTTCAAAATGAAGTTTTTGCATTTTTTGCTAATTTGGAAACAAATGAAAGAGGAGGTGTAGTGGCTGGTCGAGTGGGCTTGATACCAGGCTGGAAACAGACCAAGTTTTGCTGTTTTGTGTTGTACATGAAATGCTGCACTTGGTTCTACTTATTGAAGCCATTTTGCAAAATTGCCAAGTTTGCATTTTTATCCAAAATTGTGGTATGGTGATGGAATGTGCATGAATTAGGACTTGAGGCAAGTTTCAAATGTGATTTTAAACCTTTCCCAATTGGCCAAATCAAGAAAAAGTCCATAAATCAAAAAGTCAACTGTTAGTCAAACTTTGATTTTTAAAGGAAAAAGGTCCAAAAATGCCATTTTGATTGGCAAGGTTTTAGGTCATGAAATTTATATTTTTGGAAAGAGGATGAAAAATGTGGTTTGTAGGAAAAAACCCCACCAAATTTGGCCTTATGGTTTGAGAGATATGGCTCTTTGAAGTTCAAAAATTGGTGAAAATGATTTGATCATATCTTGACAACCACACATGGGATTTGGGAGTTCTTGGACTTTTTGAAAATGGGAAGACAAGATCTTCAACTTTCATGTTGGGCAAAAATTCATTTGAAGCTTGTATCATGATGTAAGTTTAAGATCAAGAAGTTTCCATTTTTGGCAGTTGAAATTACAGGTCCACTTTCTATTTCTGGAAAATTTCTGATTTGACTTGATTTTCTTCCATGATGAGGTTTGACATGATAGATGAGGCTTGTACAAGCATGAATGAGCTCCTTCAGATCAATTCTATCCATCAAATCCTTGATTAAATCCACAGTTGACCAAGTTTGACTTTTCTAGGGTTTTGGATGACTGGAGCATTTCTGATGAATTCCAAACCCTAATTCTTTGAGAACTTGACTTCAAATGATGTCATAAGATATATGAACTCTTGATTATTGATCATGGTGCCCAAATTTTGCAAGAATGGCCACCATCCATTGCTTTGACTGACTATTGACTGTCTTTAACCTAATTGCTTCATCTGCAATCAACAAGGTTAAACTGACAATATTTTTGTACTTTTTGGTTAATAAACATATGAAAGGCAAAGATATACAAATGCAAAGTATGCTTGGTGATCAAGAAACAACCCACAAGGCAACCAACCCACTAGGAGGGAAGCTAAGGCATGCAATGATCCTTGAGGTTATGATATGATATGATATGGGCCATGAGGGATCTTAGGGCCAAAATTGGGGTCTTACAGATGCCCCTATTTAAGGTCATTCTAGCCGGAGAAGTGAAGTTTAGAAATCTTCATCTTGACGCGGTAGAATGGACTTAAATAACAGTAATGAGACAAATTTTGGTCCCTAAGAGACCTCATGATGCAGATGTATGCGTGCAAAAGACACAAATTCTGTGGGGAATATGATTCACACAGAAGAAAAGACGATCCATCGGAGTAATATACTCACCAGGAACAGAGACTCTGACAAGACTCTATGGGGATAATAAAAGAAAAAGAAATGTGTGAACAATACACGACTCCAAACTGGGGGAAAACAAAACTGACACAACGTGAACAAGACACGACTCTGATTAGAAAAAACAGAAAACAGACTGGAGAAACTCACTGGGGAGTGAAGGACTCACACTGGGAAAAGAATTCCAAATGGAAAATAAATCCATTGGAGAGATACAAGCTGACTCCTGAGGAGAAGCAAAAGAAAAAACTCCACTGGGGAAGCAACAAAGAAAATGAGATGTTACCAGGCATACGGGTAACAAACTCAGGAAAATCTGACTCCACAGGGGGACCGAGGTCATAATAGGGAGCAGAAAGGAGGGAACACCAAGGATACCGGTTACTGGGTATATAATAGGTGACCGACCAAAGCGTGAATTGGATTTCACTTCCAAAACACTCATCACCCTGAAGAGAGCTAGAAAAGCAAACTTGTTTATAGGATGGACATTCAATTCCACAAGGAAAATGAATCTTACTCTGAGGGGAAAACAACAAAAGATTGACCCAAGAGTGAACGAGATATAATATCCATTACCGTCAGAACGTGGATAGAATACTCAGATGAGACATATCATTCATTACCGGCAGACCGTGAATAATATACTCGAATGGAAAATTATCCTGAACCGGTTACTGGGTTGTTTATAGGATAAGATCCGAAATCGTGAATTGGTTTTCACTTCCAAAACACTCATCACCCTGAAGAAAGCTAGAACAGCAGACTTGTTTATAGGATGGACATTCGATTCCACAAAGAATACGAATCTTACTCGACTGGGGAAGATCAACAAAGGACTCCAACCAAAGAGCGCATGAGACATATTATTCATTACCGGCAGACCGTGAATAATACACTCGCATGGCAAGAAACACCAGGGATACCGGTTACTGGGTATATAATAGGTGATCTACCGAAAACGTGAATTGGATTTCACTTCCAAAACACTCATCATCCAAAACATAAACTGGTTAAAGGATGGATATTCGATTCTACAAAGAATACGAATCTTGCTCAGCTGGGGAAAATCAACAAAGGATTCCAACTAAAGAGCGCATGAGACATATTATTCATTACCGGCAGACCGTGAATAATATACTCGCATGGCAAGAAACACCAGGGATACCGGTTACTGGGTATATAATAGGTGATCTACCGAAAACGTGAATTGGTTTTCACTTCCAAAACACTCATCATCCGAAAGGAGGGCTTGAAAAAGCAAATCGACTTACAGGATGGACCATTCGAATCCACAACGGGAAAACGAATCTTACTCAAATGGGGACACAAACCCAAAGAGTGCATGAGATATAATATCCATTACCGGCAGACCGTGGATAGTACACTCGCATGGTAAGAAACACCAGAGATACCGGTTACTGGGTATATAATAGGTGATCTACCGAAACGTGAATTGGTTTTCACTTCCAAAACACTCATCATCCAAAACACAAACTGGTTAAAGGATGGCTATTCGATTCTACAAAGAATACGAATCTTGCTCAGTTGGGGAAAATCAACAAAGGATTCCAACTAAAGAGCGCATGAGATATATTATTCATTACCGGCAGACCGTGAATAATACACTCGAAAGGAAAAGACACCAGAGATACCGGTTACTGGGTATATAATAGGTGACTAACCAAAGTGAGAGACAATCAATACCAAGCATCCGGGTAAACGCAAGACAACTCAAAGGGATAAATTGCAAGCATCCGGCAATTATCCAACAACAAGAATATATTCGACTCCGCAAAAGGGAAATAACGAATCTTACTCGACTGGGGAAACACAAAAAGGCTTCGACTGAAGAGTGCATGAGATATATTATTCATTACCGGCAGACCGTGAATAATATACTCGCATGGAAGATTATCCACAACCGGTTACTGGGTTAACAAAGGATAAATCAACCGAAAAGAAAGGCATCGGGATACCAAATTAGGTATATAATGATGACCCATCAAAAGGAGCAACAGACATTACCGACAAAAGGGTAAATGAAAGGCGATCTGCTGAGGATAAATTGCAAGCATCCGGCAATTATCCAACAGAAGACTATCTGGGGATGCACTGGTAAACAACCAATGATCCGGGGAACAAATCACTAGCATACGGTGAAAAGACCCACTGGGGATAAAATTGCTAGCATACGGCAATTATCCACAAAAGACTTGCTAAGGATATAAGTGCTGATCTGAGCAACTTATACAAGCAAAGGAAAATCATCATCAAGAACTAGATGAAGATAACCACAAAATTAGGGTTTACATCTACCGAATACGGGGTAGAAGACCAAAAACTCCGCGTGGGGATAGAACAAATCACAGATCCGCACGGGAAACCAAAATAGGGTTTATAACAAACCGCAAACTGCTGGAGAGCAGGAAAATAGGATTCACAACTACCGGGTAGTAGGTAGAAAACCAAAAACTCTGGCTGGAGAATAAAAGGTGTATAACCACAAATTCTGTCAAGAAAGCCAGGAAGGATCGGACTTATAACTACCGGTTATGAGGGTAGAGGCCCAAAAGATTCCGCTGGGGAACAACCCGCTGGGAAGTACAAGATTTTGACAAATGGCCGATTCGGGAATGATCCGAAAAAGGCAGACTGAATTAAGACACGTCCTAATGAGGATATAACTCAAATAGGAACTTCCACCCCAATATATGTGTTGGGAGGAAACGGAAGAAACCGTCATCCACGAGGATATATCTCAGTGGGGAACTGCAGAAGGAAAGACAACATTTTCTGCTTATGGGCTGACTCTATATGGAGAGATTTTAACACCCGACATCTGCTTGGGGAGATCTGTAAAGAGATCTATATCACCATAGCAGGAGACGCGACAAACAAAAGATATATGGCAAGAAATGCAACATGAATGTCTAAATGTTTATGAATATGCATGAATATGCGTAATTTATGTTTGATGAATGCTGACAAAACAGACAGTTCTAACACAAACAGGTCCAGGAACAAACGTCCGGTATTATACTTCCAGGGGAACAACCAGCTGGAGAGCCAATCTGCGGAGATCTACATGCTGTAAAGCAAAGACCTGCAAGTACTGCTGAAGAAGCAGCGAGTTGGAAATATCAGGGAACAGCCCAATCAGGGTACAGATAGTCACAACGGGCAAAACAGCCACCAAGACGAATCTGTAGGGAACAAGAGAAATCCCAAAGTATATCTGCAGGGGATCCCAGTGTCAACTGAGAAACAAAAAGGGCGCATAAGCACGAACCGCTGTAGAAGCAACTCCACATAACTCCGTTGGGGAACAACCCACTGAGGGAGAATGATATCATCCAAATAGAATTTAACTGCATAAGCAACTCTACTGGGGAAAACTGTCGGCTACTCTCTTGGGAACAAACCACTGAGGGAGGACAGATCAAACAAGTAGATTCTGCAACGAACCACTCCACTTGGGGAGAATATAGATAGCAAACCGATCACAACAAGTAGATTCTGCAATACAAGCCACTCTACTGGGGATCACAGACAGTCAGGAAATCAAATCCGTTCACCGGAGGCTAGAGCCATCATCCGACTATATCGGGGATTGAAAGAGTATTCAACAGGCAAAGCTACCACAACAAACACTCTGCAGACTAAGCTGAGGAAAAGATGGTTGCAATACTGGGATGTCAACCCAAATCAATCACTGAATAGGAAAATAAATCCTGCTCTGCTGAAGAGATAAAACTCTAATGGAGAGATAGCAACAATTCCGCAGTCGACTTCGCCGGGGAGAAGGTAAAGTACTGGGTATCAAACCACTGACTTACCGAATCTTCAAAAAGAAAGAGATCATGCTGAGGAAACAGACAGTTCCGCTGGCAACACTGCATGGGGAAAAGAGGTAACAAATCCACTTGCAACTCTGGTGGGGATGTTAATAACAGCTCTTCTCACGACTCCGAGGGGAGTATCAATCAATCAGTTATACTCATGACTGTGCTGAGGAGACAAATAAAGTCTGGGGCATACGACCCACTGGAGAAAGTGACAGGGCACCAAGGCGACAAACCAAACCACCGAAACTTCACAATAAAACACCCATGATGGGGGGAACTGCTGCTGGAGAAACGAAGTCTTCAACAACACATCACCTGCGACTGTACTGGGGAACAACCCCAACAACAAATCTGTTTGAGGAACAGCCTCAACAAAGATCTGAAGAAAGAAGATACCACCAAACCAGGAATATGAACGAATGTCTTACCTGTTGGAAATCATGCCACCCTCGGGAGAGCACTGAGATATTCTTGAGTATCCTTTCAATCTTGTGAATGTTCACTTTGTTTAAAACAAAAATTTTGAAAAATTTGATTGTTTAAAACAATGACATTTTATCAATTCAAAACATGCAAAACATTTGTTGAATTGAAACAAATAAGAGTGCAAATAATTGGATAAAAAGCTCAAATTGATTTGATAGAATGGTAGTCCGCAAATGGCAAGACTCCATAGATCTGTACAAATTTGAAATCAGTGATATATATTGGAAGAGGGCTACATTGAACACAATGATCCTTTCTCTACCAATTTGATACTCGATGTATCCGAAGCTTCAGTGGACGACGAATCGAGAATCTTCTGACGAAATGACGACTGATGAACCAGAAAGTCTTGTCAGGATGCAGTTACTTGCCAAATCCCTAATTTTTGCCTAAATTGCCCCAGAGTGAGGTACTCAATCTAGCGGGATGCAAATATTCTCTTTTTTCCAAGTCTCTAATTTTTGCCTGGATTACCCTTGCGGGTTCTCCACCGAGACGCTCATTTTTGCCTAAGCCTCCCTTTCGGGTTTTCAACTTAGCGAGCTATTCTGTTTTTTCATTTGTTTTTTTTTCATTTGCATATACTTTTTTTTTTAGGCAAAGTATCTCTTGACTGCATCTGAATTCACAGGACGAGTGAAATCCTCCCCATCCATTGTTGTAAGCATCAAAGCTCCGCCTGAAAAGGCTCTCTTAACAACATATGGACCCTCGTAGTTTGGAGTCCACTTGCCCCTGGAATCGGGCGCGAAAGACAAAACTTTCTTAAGCACAAGGTCACCTTCTCGGAACACACGAGGCTTGACCTTCTTATCAAATGCTTTCTTCATTCTCTGCTGATATAACTGACCATGACACATGGCAGTTAGCCTCTTCTCTTTGATCAGATTCAAATGGTCATAACGACTCTGAATCCATTCAGCATCAGTCAACTAGGGACTGGAGGGTATAATTTTCTTTTTTTCCTTGGAAAAATGTTGAAAAAATTTTCCTGGTTTTTTGATTTCTTCTTCTTTTTTTACCCTCCTTTTTTTTTTTTTTTTTTTTTTTTTTTTTTTGTTTTGTTTTTTTTTTGTTTTTGTAATCCCCAGTTTGACTGGTTTGCTGATTCTCGTGATACAACTGAATGAGCTTCTTTCATGCTCAAGAAGACGGGTAATCTCGTCAGGAATCCCCTTCAACGTCGTCTTCCTCTGCCTCAAATACAGGGAATTCAAAATTGGGAGATGGCGTTGGATCATTATGTTCAATGGGTTTAGAAATCCCTGCATAATGATTCTGGATAATGAAAAGCATTTGTATTTAAACAAGCAAATCAGTTATGCAGATGAAAAAGCTGTTTTATTGTTTTTCAGGGTTTTTTGTGATCACTGATTTCATGCAAAAGCAAAAAGTGAAAACAAATGGAAAAACAAATGTTTGACAATGCATTAATTGAATGAAAACATCATCGTATTAAATGCTGCCAACAATGTCATCACTTCTCCTTTTGGCATGGGAGAAGGGTTTTAAACAAAATGAACAATTTACTCTGATCTATGGATGACCGTAGGAACATCCACAGCGACCCAATTGTGGCAAGACACCACCAGGAATGATGAAATTGTTCAGATCTTCTGCATCTTCTTCTAAGATAGCAGCAGCTTCTTCGGGTTGATCAGCATGGATGAAACCTCCACTTGAATAAACCATGCTCCTTAAGTGCCCCAGAACAGTAGCCAATGCCAGCCCGGGATCGGTTAACCAGGAATAAATCCATCAACAGGAATAAATCCATCATCAGCACTAAGGCTGGCAAAAATCCTCCTCGAGTTCACAAATTCTCTAGCTCAGGATGATCCATCAATCTGGCAGAGTTGGCTCTTGTATAATACCGGCAAAGTGCGTCTTCAAAATAAATGAAGATCGCAGGGTCAGACCACAGGACGGGAGACCGGAACAAAACACCTGCTTATGCAAATGATGCATGAAGTGTTTATGCATATGCTTGTTTTTATATCAAAGGAACCCGAGGGTTTTATTTGCAAACTTTGAAATATTTAAGCATTTTGATCATACATGAGAATATCTCATCAGATATATCAGGTGAAAAAATTTTCCCGGTTTTTTCATGTTTTGAAAATTTTTGCAAATAAACTCCTTTGAGTTCCTTGAAAATTTTCTTTTTATCTGATGATAGGGATGCAGATGAATGCATGGATGTGTGAATGCAACAATCACACTCAAGGATCAAGCAAAGCACACCAAACAAAGGTCGTGGGAAAGCTCAATGTATCCCTAATATCAATCATCCATTTTGGTGGATTTAGGTTTTCACCTTATCGACACCCAAGTTCCATTGATATTAACGGTACATGAACCGGTTCAAACATTCTTAATATCAATCAGCCACTTTGATGGATTTTAGGTTTTACACCTGATCCGGGATCCATTGATATTAACAATGTTTGAACGACTCAACCACGAATCACGGGTTTGTTGAGAGTCACGAGCATGGAGTCTCGGTTATGAACCACCCAAAGGGAGTGTACTAGGGTTTAAACCTGCCAGACATGTTCTATCAGAGGTTCCCATAATCATCGTTCCATCTTTCGAATATTATCGGAGGAACGAATACTCGTATTCCAAGAATATTCTCAAGAGAAACTCTTATGAGTGTAGTATCGCGTAACAATCGTATCAGAACTGACATCTGAACGACCTCCGCACTACGGTCCTAAAAATAGGCCAAGATTGGTTTGGTAAACTAAGGTCCTTGGCTTCTGCGGAACATGATTGAAAGAATAATGCCTAGCCACAAATAACTTGTGTGACATTATTAGTTCAACATGACCTCCACCAAGTGAATGGACTCGCAAGTCAACTGGCTAAGGAATACTCCACACCAGTCAACAAGACTATGCCATTCTCCTATCCTAGAGTGCACTCGAGTTCGGGTACAGAACTCATCTCACAGATCACCAAAGCAAACAGCAAATGTATATCAAGCAATTCACACATTACAATCAATACAGTGATCCCAAATTGTACAAAAATATGTCATACGACAAATAATAATATAGCACAACAAGGGTGAAAAGTAGGCAATACAACCAGAGATTCTGGGTTCGATCCCCAGCAGAGTCGCCACTTTTCTGTAGCGGTGTATTCGTCGCTATATGATCTATCGATTAAATCATAAGCTAAGAGATACAATGAAATTTTCGAGTCGCCACCGCACTTTTATTTATCCAAAGGATTGGCTAAAAAGCGAACAAAAGCCTAAGAAGTTTTACACGTAGAAAACTAATAAAAAGATCAGAGATTCTGGGTAAGGGGTAAATTACGCAATGGGAAGGTGTTAGGCATCCACTACGTCCTAGGTACTCCTAGGGAGCCCTTTTCACACTTGTTATGCTAAATTGTTATTTGTTATGACATAAACATTGTGCAAACATGATTGGGATGATGAGAAAAGAATATACATTTTATTGGGTATTGGGTTTTATTTATTTTTTGTGTTCGAACGGATGAACCCGCTGCCTACGTACCTTCCATCAAAGGTAAGGATCAAAACGCCGTAGTTCGGCTAAAAGATTTCCAAAAGTTGGTGGATTCAGTTTTAAACACAAGCACTGAGGCTTTTCATTATCAATGGGAGAACACTCGACCAAAAACAACATCCACCATGCGAGGATAGCTTCGACGTACTAGAGGGGTTAGCCCTGTTTGAAGTACGGAAGTCTTACTGTCGACTCACTAAGGATAGGCAAGATTTACATCAACCACAATGATAATTGAAACCTATGGCTAATGTGAAAAGATTAATGGACAAAGCCAAAACAAGTGAATGAGTGAAGTTAATTGATTGTGATTATGAAAGTGAAGTCAAAGTATGATTAAGATTGATTCAGAAGAAGTGTTATGAAAATGGAGTTTGAAAAAGAGTCAAGGACTTGAGGTCCAGGTTTTTAATTTGAAAACATGAAGATGTTTGCACAACACTTATGTCAAGTTTGAAAGATAAAGTGTGAAAAGGTTTAGGACATAATGAATGATGAATGGATGAGGATGGAAAGTAAAACTTCTTAGAAGGTTCACTTCTTGAAATCATATAGCAGATGATTCAAGTGTGTCCTTTGGAATGGAAATAAGCAATAACACACAAACAAAGTAAGAAAGACGGATACCGGATGCCAATCAATGGTCTTATACCAATCTCCTAAAACAAAATGGGATATCAGAGGCCACTCAATGGTCTTACACTAATCTCCACAGGCAAAGAAATAAAAGCGGATACCGGATACCAATAAATGGATTTACACCAGTCTCCTAAAACAGAAACGGATATCAGATGCCACTCAATGGACTTACACCAATCTCCTCAAAAGGAAAACAAAGATGAAACATGGAAGTCAACTGCCAATCTATCTGGACTTAGGTCAACTTCACAGTATGCTCACAGGAAATCCTATGCCACATCACAGGGACTTATAATGGATCCTCACATACAAGAACAAAAGCAACAATATGATCACAGGAATGCAAATGCCAACTTACAGGGACTTATAGTTGCAACCTCTCATACAAGCAGATGAAACAAACTATGATCACAGGAAAGCAGATGCCAACTTACAGGGACTTATAACTGTATCCTCACATACAAACAAACAGATCAAATTATGATCATAGGATAACAGATGCCAACTTACAGGGACTTATAACTGTATCCTCACATACAAACAAATAACAGAAGATATGAGTGACCAATGAGGTCTTACACTCTATCCTTCCATATCACAGGAGCGAATGCCAAAGCAATGGACTTACAATTGTCCTCAATGGGCAAACAACAATGATAGCATCACAAAGATAAATGAGATGATCATGCATTAATGGCAATTGATGATGATGATAAATGCATAGCATATAAGCAAGCAAGTGCATATGAAGCAATCAATCAAACAATGAATATCAAACAGCACACTCTATAGCCAAACAATGGGGGGCTCACACAAGAGGGTTTGACTATGAAAGTCCACTGTAATAGGTGAAGGTCGCTCTTAACCTGGCCATTGAGGGGCTCAGGTGAAGCAGATGAAAAGGAGATGAGGGGTGTGCCTCATTGCTTCTATCTCAGATCAGAGAGAGCATCAAAGAAAGTGTGGGAGTTCAGAATGTAGGAACTCTCTCCACATTATTGACTCGATTAGATCTTGGGTATTTATCTCAATGCTTCAACCATGTAATGGGAGCGAAGAGAGGACACACTGAATAGTGGGGGATAGATTGCTTATCCCTACCTTCCACCAATTGCCTTACTTGAAGGACTTTTCCTGCTTGGGACAATTTTAAACACACACAAGCATTGCCTCTTAAGGAGGACTTCAGACAATTTGCCCGGTCAAATAACAGACCGGGTCTCCAGACTACATGAAGAAGAAAGGTTTATACCTCAAAGCAAATGCTAAATAGCAAAGCAAGCAAGTTCAAAGAACTTAGGCAACTAAAGTACCTGCAAAAGTCAAACCAATTAGTAAACAGCTCAACAGTCAAAATCAAAAGGAAATGAACCAATAGTCAACCACAGAGGGACCAATTGTGCAAGGCACAAAGACTCAAGTATGTGAGTCACACCTAAAAAACAAAGGTTAGCACAATAAACAATCAAACTAAAACACATTTGAATGATCCTCAAGGCAATGGTGCTTAACCTGAAACAGATGAACTCAACATAAGCTTAGAAGACCACTAGGACTAGCCTAGGGTCAAAGATGAAAGAAAAAGTCAAGGCAGCAAGGAAAAGTCAACCCAAACCAAGTATAAACATTCAAGAAGCATTCTCAATTGGATTCATAATTATATCATGCATCATTGTCATTTCATATGCAAAAGGATGCAAAGCATGGCAAGAAAGAGCACAAATAGGTCAACAGCAAGGACTTCATTCAAAAGTCAACTCAAACAATCTCAAAAATCATGAAATAAATCACACTCAATCCTAACATCTAGCATGGTATACATGTAAAATTTCATGGCATTTGGATGAGAGGAAGGCAGTCAAGTAAAATCATGAAGTCAAACCAAATTCAAGTAAGCATGGTGAAAGTCAACAAGCATGGGTCAACTTCAAAAAATCATGTCAATTTGAAAACAGAAGAGAAATGAATGAGATTAACACCAATGCAAAGCTTGAGATGTCTAGTTATCACATATGAAATTTCATGATCATACAATAAGATTTGAGAATTTCACAAAAGATTTGGCAAGGCATAGCACAAAAAGTCAACAAATGACCAAGTATGGAAGAAAATTCACAATCAAATGGAAAACAGCAAGATTAATTCCAAGAAAATTCATACACAAACTAGACATGTGATGGATCATTCATGCAAAGTTTGGGGTCAATTGGATAAGAGGAAGCATGTGAACAAAAATTGGGAAAATACATGATCATGGTATAGCACCAAATGTAACACATGACTTCAGAAAATCATAACTCTCAACCCACAAATGATAAATGCACAAACTTTATATGGAAATGAAGGTCAATGTGTCTAGTTTCACCACAAAAAATTTCAGGCTCATTGGATGCAACATGAGAATTTCACAATTGAAATGGCTCAATGTGTCATTTATGCATACATGTTGGGAAATCATTTATCATTTAAAATCCAGACCATGGAAAATTAATTAAAATCATGATAAAATAGAGGACACATTCATGAGTTTAATGCAAAAAATCTCACAATTTTTGGAGTTGAAATGAATTTAAAATGAATTATGGAAGTTGATGAACATTTGGGTGAAGCATGAGCAAATAAGCATGGCATATGGGGTCAAACCAAGGTCAACCGTGGCATTCTAGTAATTCTGCAGTCACTTATTGAAGTGCTGCGTTTTGGCAAGGCAAAACGAAATGTTCTCATTGGCTCTCAGCCAATGGAACAGTAAATTGGCCAATGGAATGAATTTCTGGGTTTAACAAAACCCTAGGGTTTGGCCAACAGCAAGGCATCATGTTATCATGTTCGAAAAACAACAAACTACAATCAAACCAAGCAGAAAAAGACCAACAGCATGGCATTATCAACATCAAGCAACATCAACCAATCGACCAAGCAAACAATTAACAGTGGAAATTCTGGACAGGGTAGGTTGCAAACAGCAGCATGTACACATTCATCATCATCATTCGACCAACATTTCAATAGTATGGTAACAGCATTCAACTGGCATACTAACACAAACAGAACATGAATCAATGTGGATTTCTGAGCATGTTCAAGGTTCAAGCAATAACAACAGGGCATTAACAGCATGGTTTTCAACATGGTATCACCAACATCAACACAAAATCGCTTAGCATGGTAACAACAAGGTTCATGTAACTTTTAAGCAACCACACCAAACAAATCAAGTGGAATTTCTGGGCATGGTATAAGTTTGAAAACAACAGCATCATGGAATTTCAAGCAAGTTCATCATCATGAAAATAAATTCCCAGCATAAACACACAGCAGCATGGCAATGGTACACATGTAGCATCAACATAAACAAACAAAACACGAGCCTGAAACATTTCTGGACAGTTTAGGGCTGCAGCTACAGGGGATCAACATCTTGTTCAATCGAGCTTAACAACAATTTTTCAGAAATGAAAATCAAATACACACAACTGACCAGCAAGCTCTAACTAACATGAATCCACCAACCATTTCCACTAGAACTCATTGGTTGTCACAAATCGAGCAAGAACATAAACCATTTCCAAATTTCATTTCAACATAACTAGCATGATACTTAACCATTTTTAGTAATTTCAAGCTTAATGTAACCACAAGAACATACTCTACACATGGCATAGCATTGATTTAAGAAATTAGAGTTTCGAAAATTTACTTGGATTTGAAGAAAAGTGTGGAGCAGTGGTTATTTGAAGGTTTGAAGCTGAAACAGATGAAGATGATGGTCCCAAATGATGTATCCCAGAAGGAATTGAGCTCAAACTTGCTTGAATCGCATCTAGCTCCAAGCTGCCATGGGAGATGTGCTTCGAAGAACAGAACAAAAGCTGGAGTTCCAGCTGGGTTTTGTTGCTTGAATGAGCTCACAAATATCGTCCAGATGATGGAGCTATGAAGACAACTCGAGGTCTTTTGAAGTTTTTGTGCAGAAAAGTGAAATCGAGCAAAATGCAAGAAAGAGAGAAAGTGTATTTTCTGTTTGGTAGGCTGCCAAAAACTAGGTTTAGAAATGCTGAAAAGTCCCTTATAAGGGTCTGTTTAGAGTTGGATTAGGGAGTGCTAATCTTGCTTAGTTCAAAATGAAGTTTTTGCATTTTTTGCTAATTTGGAAACAAATGAAAGAGGAGGTGTAGTGGCTGGTCGAGTGGGCTTGATACCAGGCTGGAAACAGACCAAGTTTTGCTGTTTTGTGTTGTACATGAAATGCTGCACTTGGTTCTACTTATTGAAGCCATTTTGCAAAATTGCCAAGTTTGCATTTTTATCCAAAATTGTGGTATGGTGATGGAATGTGCATGAATTAGGACTTGAGGCAAGTTTCAAATGTGATTTTAAACCTTTCCCAATTGGCCAAATCAAGAAAAAGTCCATAAATCAAAAAGTCAACTGTTAGTCAAACTTTGATTTTTAAAGGAAAAAGGTCCAAAAATGCCATTTTGATTGGCAAGGTTTTAGGTCATGAAATTTATATTTTTGGAAAGAGGATGAAAAATGTGGTTTGTAGGAAAAAACCCCACCAAATTTGGCCTTATGGTTTGAGAGATATGGCTCTTTGAAGTTCAAAAATTGGTGAAAATGATTTGATCATATCTTGACAACCACACATGGGATTTGGGAGTTCTTGGACTTTTTGAAAATGGGAAGACAAGATCTTCAACTTTCATGTTGGGCAAAAATTCATTTGAAGCTTGTATCATGATGTAAGTTTAAGATCAAGAAGTTTCCATTTTTGGCAGTTGAAATTACAGGTCCACTTTCTATTTCTGGAAAATTTCTGATTTGACTTGATTTTCTTCCATGATGAGGTTTGACATGATAGATGAGGCTTGTACAAGCATGAATGAGCTCCTTCAGATCAATTCTATCCATCAAATCCTTGATTAAATCCACAGTTGACCAAGTTTGACTTTTCTAGGGTTTTGGATGACTGGAGCATTTCTGATGAATTCCAAACCCTAATTCTTTGAGAACTTGACTTCAAATGATGTCATAAGATATATGAACTCTTGATTATTGATCATGGTGCCCAAATTCTGCAAGAATGGCCACCATCCATTGCTTTGACTGACTATTGACTGTCTTTAACCTAATTGCTTCATCTGCAATCAACAAGGTTAAACTGACAATATTTTTGTACTTTTTGGTTAATAAACATATGAAAGGCAAAGATATACAAATGCAAAGTATGCTTGGTGATCAAGAAACAACCCACAAGGCAACCAACCCACTAGGAGGGAAGCTAAGGCATGCAATGATCCTTGAGGTTATGATATGATATGATATGGGCCATGAGGGATCTTAGGGCCAAAATTGGGGTCTTACAGATGCCCCTATTTAAGGTCATTCTAGCCGGAGAAGTGAAGTTTAGAAATCTTCATCTTGACGCGGTAGAATGGACTTAAATAACAGTAATGAGACAAATTTTGGTCCCTAAGAGACCTCATGATGCAGATGTATGCGTGCAAAAGACACAAATTCTGTGGGGAATATGATTCACACAGAAGAAAAGACGATCCATCGGAGTAATATACTCACCAGGAACAGAGACTCTGACAAGACTCTATGGGGATAATAAAAGAAAAAGAAATGTGTGAACAATACACGACTCCAAACTGGGGGAAAACAAAACTGACACAACGTGAACAAGACACGACTCTGATTAGAAAAAACAGAAAACAGACTGGAGAAACTCACTGGGGAGTGAAGGACTCACACTGGGAAAAGAATTCCAAATGGAAAATAAATCCATTGGAGAGATACAAGCTGACTCCTGAGGAGAAGCAAAAGAAAAAAACTCCACTGGGGAAGCAACAAAGAAAATGAGATGTTACCAGGCATACGGGTAACAAACTCAGGAAAATCTGACTCCACAGGGGGACCGAGGTCATAATAGGGAGCAGAAAGGAGGGAACACCAAGGATACCGGTTACTGGGTATATAATAGGTGACCGACCAAAGCGTGAATTGGATTTCACTTCCAAAACACTCATCACCCTGAAGAGAGCTAGAAAAGCAAACTTGTTTATAGGATGGACATTCAATTCCACAAGGAAAATGAATCTTACTCTGAGGGGAAAACAACAAAAGATTGACCCAAGAGTGAACGAGATATAATATCCATTACCGTCAGAACGTGGATAGAATACTCAGATGAGACATATCATTCATTACCGGCAGACCGTGAATAATATACTCGAATGGAAAATTATCCTGAACCGGTTACTGGGTTGTTTATAGGATAAGATCCGAAATCGTGAATTGGTTTTCACTTCCAAAACACTCATCACCCTGAAGAAAGCTAGAACAGCAGACTTGTTTATAGGATGGACATTCGATTCCACAAAGAATACGAATCTTACTCGACTGGGGAAGATCAACAAAGGACTCCAACCAAAGAGCGCATGAGACATATTATTCATTACCGGCAGACCGTGAATAATACACTCGCATGGCAAGAAACACCAGGGATACCGGTTACTGGGTATATAATAGGTGATCTACCGAAAACGTGAATTGGATTTCACTTCCAAAACACTCATCATCCAAAACATAAACTGGTTAAAGGATGGATATTCGATTCTACAAAGAATACGAATCTTGCTCAGCTGGGGAAAATCAACAAAGGATTCCAACTAAAGAGCGCATGAGACATATTATTCATTACCGGCAGACCGTGAATAATATACTCGCATGGCAAGAAACACCAGGGATACCGGTTACTGGGTATATAATAGGTGATCTACCGAAAACGTGAATTGGTTTTCACTTCCAAAACACTCATCATCCGAAAGGAGGGCTTGAAAAAGCAAATCGACTTACAGGATGGACCATTCGAATCCACAACGGGAAAACGAATCTTACTCAAATGGGGACACAAACCCAAAGAGTGCATGAGATATAATATCCATTACCGGCAGACCGTGGATAGTACACTCGCATGGTAAGAAACACCAGAGATACCGGTTACTGGGTATATAATAGGTGATCTACCGAAACGTGAATTGGTTTTCACTTCCAAAACACTCATCATCCAAAACACAAACTGGTTAAAGGATGGCTATTCGATTCTACAAAGAATACGAATCTTGCTCAGTTGGGGAAAATCAACAAAGGATTCCAACTAAAGAGCGCATGAGATATATTATTCATTACCGGCAGACCGTGAATAATACACTCGAAAGGAAAAGACACCAGAGATACCGGTTACTGGGTATATAATAGGTGACTAACCAAAGTGAGAGACAATCAATACCAAGCATCCGGGTAAACGAAAGACAACTCAAAGGGATAAATTGCAAGCATCCGGCAATTATCCAACAACAAGAATATATTCGACTCCGCAAAAGGGAAATAACGAATCTTACTCGACTGGGGAAACACAAAAAGGCTTCGACTGAAGAGTGCATGAGATATATTATTCATTACCGGCAGACCGTGAATAATATACTCGCATGGAAGATTATCCACAACCGGTTACTGGGTTAACAAAGGATAAATCAACCGAAAAGAAAGGCATCGGGATACCAAATTAGGTATATAATGATGACCCATCAAAAGGAGCAACAGACATTACCGACAAAAGGGTAAATGAAAGGCGATCTGCTGAGGATAAATTGCAAGCATCCGGCAATTATCCAACAGAAGACTATCTGGGGATGCACTGGTAAACAACCAATGATCCGGGGAACAAATCACTAGCATACGGTGAAAAGACCCACTGGGGATAAAATTGCTAGCATACGGCAATTATCCACAAAAGACTTGCTAAGGATATAAGTGCTGATCTAAGCAACTTATACAAGCAAAGGAAAATCATCATCAAGAACTAGATGAAGATAACCACAAAATTAGGGTTTACATCTACCGAATACGGGGTAGAAGACCAAAAACTCCGCGTGGGGATAGAACAAATCACAGATCCGCACGGGAAACCAAAATAGGGTTTATAACAAACCGCAAACTGCTGGAGAGCAGGAAAATAGGATTCACAACTACCGGGTAGTAGGTAGAAAACCAAAAACTCTGGCTGGAGAATAAAAGGTGTATAACCACAAATTCTGTCAAGAAAGCCAGGAAGGATCGGACTTATAACTACCGGTTATGAGGGTAGAGGCCCAAAAGATTCCGCTGGGGAACAACCCGCTGGGAAGTACAAGATTTTGACAAATGGCCGATTCGGGAATGATCCGAAAAAGGCAGACTGAATTAAGACACGTCCTAATGAGGATATAACTCAAATAGGAACTTCCACCCCAATATATGTGTTGGGAGGAAACGGAAGAAACCGTCATCCACGAGGATATATCTCAGTGGGGAACTGCAGAAGGAAAGACAACATTTTCTGCTTATGGGCTGACTCTATATGGAGAGATTTTAACACCCGACATCTGCTTGGGGAGATCTGTAAAGAGATCTATATCACCATAGCAGGAGACGCGACAAACAAAAGATATATGGCAAGAAATGCAACATGAATGTCTAAATGTTTATGAATATGCATGAATATGCGTAATTTATGTTTGATGAATGCTGACAAAACAGACAGTTCTAACACAAACAGGTCCAGGAACAAACGTCCGGTATTATACTTCCAGGGGAACAACCAGCTGGAGAGCCAATCTGCGGAGATCTACATGCTGTAAAGCAAAGACCTGCAAGTACTGCTGAAGAAGCAGCGAGTTGGAAATATCAGGGAACAGCCCAATCAGGGTACAGATAGTCACAACGGGCAAAACAGCCACCAAGACGAATCTGTAGGGGAACAAGAGAAATCCCAAAGTATATCTGCAGGGGATCCCAGTGTCAACTGAGAAACAAAAAAGGGCGCATAAGCACGAACCGCTGTAGAAGCAACTCCACATAACTCCGTTGGGGAACAACCCACTGAGGGAGAATGATATCATCCAAATAGAATTTAACTGCATAAGCAACTCTACTGGGGAAAACTGTCGGCTACTCTCTTGGGAACAAACCACTGAGGGAGGACAGATCAAACAAGTAGATTCTGCAACGAACCACTCCACTTGGGGAGAATATAGATAGCAAACCGATCACAACAAGTAGATTCTGCAATACAAGCCACTCTACTGGGGATCACAGACAGTCAGGAAATCAAATCCGTTCACCGGAGGCTAGAGCCATCATCCGACTATATCGGGGATTGAAAGAGTATTCAACAGGCAAAGCTACCATAACAAACACTCTGCAGACTAAGCTGAGGAAAAGATGGTTGCAATACTGGGATGTCAACCCAAATCAATCACTGAATAGGAAAATAAATCCTGCTCTGCTGAAGAGATAAAACTCTAATGGAGAGATAGCAACAATTCCGCAGTCGACTTCGCCGGGGAGAAGGTAAAGTACTGGGTATCAAACCACTGACTTACCGAATCTTCAAAAAGAAAGAGATCATGCTGAGGAAACAGACAGTTCCGCTGGCAACACTGCATGGGGAAAAGAGGTAACAAATCCACTTGCAACTCTGGTGGGGATGTTAATAACAGCTCTTCTCACGACTCCGAGGGGAGTATCAATCAATCAGTTATACTCATGACTGTGCTGAGGAGACAAATAAAGTCTGGGGCATACGACCCACTGGAGAAAGTGACAGGGCACCAAGGCGACAAACCAAACCACCGAAACTTCACAATAAAACACCCATGATGGGGGGAACTGCTGCTGGAGAAACGAAGTCTTCAACAACACATCACCTGCGACTGTACTGGGGAACAACCCCAACAACAAATCTGTTTGAGGAACAGCCTCAACAAAGATCTGAAGAAAGAAGATACCACCAAACCAGGAATATGAACGAATGTCTTACCTGTTGGAAATCATGCCACCCTCGGGAGAGCACTGAGATATTCTTGAGTATCCTTTCAATCTTGTGAATGTTCACTTTGTTTAAAACAAAAATTTTGAAAAATTTGATTGTTTAAAACAATGACATTTTATCAATTCAAAACATGCAAAACATTTGTTGAATTGAAACAAATAAGAGTGCAAATAATTGGATAAAAAGCTCAAATTGATTTGATAGAATGGTAGTCCGCAAATGGCAAGACTCCATAGATCTGTACAAATTTGAAATCAGTGATATATATTGGAAGAGGGCTACATTGAACACAATGATCCTTTCTCTACCAATTTGAATCTCGATGTATCCGAAGCTTCAGTGGACGACGAATCGAGAATATTCTGACGAAATGACGACTGATGAACCAGAAAGTCTTGTCAGGATGCAGTTACTTGCCAAATCCCTAATTTTTGCCTAAATTGCCCCAGAGTGAGGTACTCAATCTAGCGGGATGCAAATATTCTCTTTTTTCCAAGTCTCTAATTTTTGCCTGGATTACCCTTGCGGGTTCTCCACCGAGACGCTCATTTTTGCCTAAGCCGCCCTTTCGGGTTTTCAACTTAGCGAGCTATTCTGTTTTTTCATTTGTTTTTTTTTCATTTGCATATACTTTTTTTTTTAGGCAAAGTATCTCTTGACTGCATCTGAATTCACAGGACGAGTGAAATCCTCCCCATCCATTGTTGTAAGCATCAAAGCTCCGCCTGAAAAGGCTCTCTTAACAACATATGGACCCTCGTAGTTTGGAGTCCACTTGCCCCTGGAATCGGGCGCGAAAGACAAAACTTTCTTAAGCACAAGGTCACCTTCTCGGAACACACGAGGCTTGACCTTCTTATCAAATGCTTTCTTCATTCTCTGCTGATATAACTGACCATGACACATGGCAGTTAGCCTCTTCTCTTTGATCAGATTCAAATGGTCATAACGACTCTGAATCCATTCAGCATCAGTCAACTAGGGACTGGAGGGTATAATTTTCTTTTTTTCCTTGGAAAAATCTTGAAAAAATTTTCCTGGTTTTTTGATTTCTTCTTCTTTTTTTACCCTCCTTTTTTTTTTTTTTTTTTTTTTTTTTTTTTGTTTTTTTTTTGTTTTTGTAATCCCCAGTTTGACTGGTTTGCTGATTCTCGTGATACAGCTGAATGAGCTTCTTTCATGCTCAAGAAGACGGGTAATCTCGTCAGGAATCCCCTTCAACGTCGTCTTCCTCTGCCTCAAATACAGGGAATTCAAAATTGGGAGATGGCGTTGGATCATTATGTTCAATGGGTTTAGAAATCCCTGCATAATGATTCTGGATAATGAAAAGCATTTGTATTTAAACAAGCAAATCAGTTATGCAGATGAAAAAGCTGTTTTATTGTTTTTCAGGGTTTTTTGTGATCACTGATTTCATGCAAAAGCAAAAAGTGAAAACAAATGGAAAAACAAATGTTTGACAATGCATTAATTGAATGAAAACATCATCGTATTAAATGCTGCCAACAATGTCATCACTTCTCCTTTTGGCATGGGAGAAGGGTTTTAAACAAAATGAACAATTTACTCTGATCTATGGATGACCGTAGGAACATCCACAGCGACCCAATTGTGGCAAGACACCACCAGGAATGATGAAATTGTTCAGATCTTCTGCATCTTCTTCTAAGATAGCAGCAGCTTCTTCGGGTTGATCAGCATGGATGAAACCTCCACTTGAATAAACCATGCTCCTTAAGTGCCCCAGAACAGTAGCCAATGCCAGCCCGGGATCGGTTAACCAGGAATAAATCCATCAACAGGAATAAATCCATCATCAGCACTAAGGCTGGCAAAAATCCTCCTCGAGTTCACAAATTCTCTAGCTCAGGATGATCCATCAATCTGGCAGAGTTGGCTCTTGTATAATACCGGCAAAGTGCGTCTTCAAAATAAATGAAGATCGCAGGGTCAGACCACAGGACGGGAGACCGGAACAAAACACCTGCTTATGCAAATGATGCATGAAGTGTTTATGCATATGCTTGTTTTTATATCAAAGGAACCCGAGGGTTTTATTTGCAAACTTTGAAATATTTAAGCATTTTGATCATACATGAGAATATCTCATCAGATATATCAGGTGAAAAAATTTTCCCGGTTTTTTCATGTTTTGAAAATTTTTGCAAATAAACTCCTTTGAGTTCCTTGAAAATTTTCTTTTTATCTGATGATAGGGATGCAGATGAATGCATGGATGTGTGAATGCAACAATCACACTCAAGGATCAAGCAAAGCACACCAAACAAAGGTCGTGGGAAAGCTCAATGTATCCCTAATATCAATCATCCATTTTGGTGGATTTAGGTTTTCACCTTATCGACACCCAAGTTCCATTGATATTAACGGTACATGAACCGGTTCAAACATTCTTAATATCAACCAGCCGCTTTGATGGATTTTAGGTTTTACACCTGATCCGGGATCCATTGATATTAACAATGTTTGAACGACTCAACCACGAATCACGGGTTTGTTGAGAGTCACGAGCATGGAGTCTCGGTTATGAACCACCCAAAGGGAGTGTACTAGGGTTTAAACCTGCCAGACATGTTCTATCAGAGGTTCCCATAATCATCGTTCCATCTTTCGAATATTATCGGAGGAACGAATACTCGTATTCCAAGAATATTCTCAAGAGAAACTCTTATGAGTGTAGTATCGCGTAACAATCGTATCAGAACTGACATCTGAACGACCTCCGCACTACGGTCCTAAAAATAGGCCAAGATTGGTTTGGTAAACTAAGGTCCTTGGCTTCTGCGGAACATGATTGAAAGAATAATGCCTAGCCACAAATAACTTGTGTGACATTATTAGTTCAACATGACCTCCACCAAGTGAATGGACTCGCAAGTCAACTGGCTAAGGAATACTCCACACCAGTCAACAAGACTATGCCATTCTCCTATCCTAGAGTGCACTCGAGTTCGGGTACAGAACTCATCTCACAGATCACCAAAGCAAACAGCAAATGTATATCAAGCAATTCACACATTACAATCAATACAGTGATCCCAAATTGTACAAAAATATGTCATACGACAAATAATAATATAGCACAACAAGGGTGAAAAGTAGGCAATACAACCAGAGATTCTGGGTTCGATCCCCAGCAGAGTCGCCACTTTTCTGTAGCGGTGTATTCGTCGCTATATGATCTATCGATTAAATCATAAGCTAAGAGATACAATGAAATTTTCGAGTCGCCACCGCACTTTTATTTATCCAAAGGATTGGCTAAAAAGCGAACAAAAGCCTAAGAAGTTTTACACGTAGAAAACTAATAAAAAGATCAGAGATTCTGGGTAAGGGGTAAATTACGCAATGGGAAGGTGTTAGGCATCCACTACGTCCTAGGTACTCCTAGGGAGCCCTTTTCACACTTGTTATGCTAAATTGTTATTTGTTATGACATAAACATTGTGCAAACATGATTGGGATGATGAGAAAAGAATATACATTTTATTGGGTATTGGGTTTTATTTATTTTTTGTGTTCGAACGGATGAACCCGCTGCCTACGTACCTTCCATCAAAGGTAAGGATCAAAACGCCGTAGTTCGGCTAAAAGATTTCCAAAAGTTGGTGGATTCAGTTTTAAACACAAGCACTGAGGCTTTTCATTATCAATGGGAGAACACTCGACCAAAAACAACATCCACCATGCGAGGATAGCTTCGACGTACTAGAGGGGTTAGCCCTGTTTGAAGTACGGAAGTCTTACTGTCGACTCACTAAGGATAGGCAAGATTTACATCAACCACAATGATAATTGAAACCTATGGCTAATGTGAAAAGATTAATGGACAAAGCCAAAACAAGTGAATGAGTGAAGTTAATTGATTGTGATTATGAAAGTGAAGTCAAAGTATGATTAAGATTGATTCAGAAGAAGTGTTATGAAAATGGAGTTTGAAAAAGAGTCAAGGACTTGAGGTCCAGGTTTTTAATTTGAAAACATGAAGATGTTTGCACAACACTTATGTCAAGTTTGAAAGATAAAGTGTGAAAAGGTTTAGGACATAATGAATGATGAATGGATGAGGATGGAAAGTAAAACTTCTTAGAAGGTTCACTTCTTGAAATCATATAGCAGATGATTCAAGTGTGTCCTTTGGAATGGAAATAAGCAATAACACACAAACAAAGTAAGAAAGACGGATACCGGATGCCAATCAATGGTCTTATACCAATCTCCTAAAACAAAATGGGATATCAGAGGCCACTCAATGGTCTTACACTAATCTCCACAGGCAAAGAAATAAAAGCGGATACCGGATACCAATAAATGGATTTACACCAGTCTCCTAAAACAGAAACGGATATCAGATGCCACTCAATGGACTTACACCAATCTCCTCAAAAGGAAAACAAAGATGAAACATGGAAGTCAACTGCCAATCTATCTGGACTTAGGTCAACTTCACAGTATGCTCACAGGAAATCCTATGCCACATCACAGGGACTTATAATGGATCCTCACATACAAGAACAAAAGCAACAATATGATCACAGGAATGCAAATGCCAACTTACAGGGACTTATAGTTGCAACCTCTCATACAAGCAGATGAAACAAACTATGATCACAGGAAAGCAGATGCCAACTTACAGGGACTTATAACTGTATCCTCACATACAAACAAACAGATCAAATTATGATCATAGGATAACAGATGCCAACTTACAGGGACTTATAACTGTATCCTCACATACAAACAGATAACAGAAGATATGAGTGACCAATGAGGTCTTACACTCTATCCTTCCATATCACAGGAGCGAATGCCAAAGCAATGGACTTACAATTGTCCTCAATGGGCAAACAACAATGATAGCATCACAAAGATAAATGAGATGATCATGCATTAATGGCAATTGATGATGATGATAAATGCATAGCATATAAGCAAGCAAGTGCATATGAAGCAATCAATCAAACAATGAATATCAAACAGCACACTCTATAGCCAAACAATGGGGGGCTCACACAAGAGGGTTTGACTATGAAAGTCCACTGTAATAGGTGAAGGTCGCTCTTAACCTGGCCATTGAGGGGCTCAGGTGAAGCAGATGAAAAGGAGATGAGGGGTGTGCCTCATTGCTTCTATCTCAGATCAGAGAGAGCATCAAAGAAAGTGTGGGAGTTCAGAATGTAGGAACTCTCTCCACATTATTGACTCGATTAGATCTTGGGTATTTATCTCAATGCTTCAACCATGTAATGGGAGCGAAGAGAGGACACACTGAATAGTGGGGGATAGATTGCTTATCCCTACCTTCCACCAATTGCCTTACTTGAAGGACTTTTCCTGCTTGGGACAATTTTAAACACACACAAGCATTGCCTCTTAAGGAGGACTTCAGACAATTTGCCCGGTCAAATAACAGACCGGGTCTCCAGACTACATGAAGAAGAAAGGTTTATACCTCAAAGCAAATGCTAAATAGCAAAGCAAGCAAGTTCAAAGAACTTAGGCAACTAAAGTACCTGCAAAAGTCAAACCAATTAGTAAACAGCTCAACAGTCAAAATCAAAAGGAAATGAACCAATAGTCAACCACAGAGGGACCAATTGTGCAAGGCACAAAGACTCAAGTATGTGAGTCACACCTACAAAACAAAGGTTAGCACAATAAACAATCAAACTAAAACACATTTGAATGATCCTCAAGGCAATGGTGCTTAACCTGAAACAGATGAACTCAACATAAGCTTAGAAGACCACTAGGACTAGCCTAGGGTCAAAGATGAAAGAAAAAGTCAAGGCAGCAAGGAAAAGTCAACCCAAACCAAGTATAAACATTCAAGAAGCATTCTCAATTGGATTCATAATTATATCATGCATCATTGTCATTTCATATGCAAAAGGATGCAAAGCATGGCAAGAAAGAGCACAAATAGGTCAACAGCAAGGACTTCATTCAAAAGTCAACTCAAACAATCTCAAAAATCATGAAATAAATCACACTCAATCCTAACATCTAGCATGGTATACATGTAAAATTTCATGGCATTTGGATGAGAGGAAGGCAGTCAAGTAAAATCATGAAGTCAAACCAAATTCAAGTAAGCATGGTGAAAGTCAACAAGCATGGGTCAACTTCAAAAAATCATGTCAATTTGAAAACAGAAGAGAAATGAATAAGATTAACACCAATGCAAAGCTTGAGATGTCTAGTTATCACATATGAAATTTCATGATCATACAATAAGATTTGAGAATTTCACAAAAGATTTGGCAAGGCATAGCACAAAAAGTCAACAAATGACCAAGTATGGAAGAAAATTCACAATCAAATGGAAAACAGCAAGATTAATTCCAAGAAAATTCATACACAAACTAGACATGTGATGGATCATTCATGCAAAGTTTGGGGTCAATTGGATAAGAGGAAGCATGTGAACAAAAATTGGGAAAATACATGATCATGGTATAGCACCAAATGTAACACATGACTTCAGAAAATCATAACTCTCAACCCACAAATGATAAATGCACAAACTTTATATGGAAATGAAGGTCAATGTGTCTAGTTTCACCACAAAAAATTTCAGGCTCATTGGATGCAACATGAGAATTTCACAATTGAAATGGCTCAATGTGTCATTTATGCATACATGTTGGGAAATCATTTATCATTTAAAATCCAGACCATGGAAAATTAATTAAAAATCATGATAAAATAGAGGACACATTCATGAGTTTAATGCAAAAAATCTCACAATTTTTGGAGTTGAAATGAATTTAAAATGAATTATGGAAGTTGATGAACATTTGGGTGAAGCATGAGCAAATAAGCATGGCATATGGGGTCAAACCAAGGTCAACCGTGGCATTCTAGTAATTCTGCAGTCACTTATTGAAGTGCTGCGTTTTGGCAAGGCAAAACGAAATGTTCTCATTGGCTCTCAGCCAATGGAACAGTAAATTGGCCAATGGAATGAATTTCTGGGTTTAACAAAACCCTAGGGTTTGGCCAACAGCAAGGCATCATGTTATCATGTTCGAAAAACAACAAACTACAATCAAACCAAGCAGAAAAAGACCAACAGCATGGCATTATCAACATCAAGCAACATCAACCAATCGACCAAGCAAACAATTAACAGTGGAAATTCTGGACAGGGTAGGTTGCAAACAGCAGCATGTACACATTCATCATCATCATCATTCGACCAACATTTCAATAGTATGGTAACAGCATTCAACTGGCATACTAACACAAACAGAACATGAATCAATGTGGATTTCTGAGCATGTTCAAGGTTCAAGCAATAACAGCAGGGCATTAACAGCATGGTTTTCAACATGGTATCACCAACATCAACACAAAATCGCTTAGCATGGTAACAACAAGGTTCATGTAACTTTTAAGCAACCACACCAAACAAATCAAGTGGAATTTCTGGGCATGGTATAAGTTTGAAAACAACAGCATCATGGAATTTCAAGCAAGTTCATCATCATGAAAATAAATTCCCAGCATAAACACACAGCAGCATGGCAATGGTACACATGTAGCATCAACATAAACAAACAAAACACGAGCCTGAAACATTTCTGGACAGTTTAGGGCTGCAGCTACAGGGGATCAACATCTTGTTCAATCGAGCTTAACAACAATTTTTCAGAAATGAAAATCAAATACACACAACTGACCAGCAAGCTCTAACTAACATGAATCCACCAACCATTTCCACTAGAACTCATTGGTTGTCACAAATCGAGCAAGAACATAAACCATTTCCAAATTTCATTTCAACATAACTAGCATGATACTTAACCATTTTTAGTAATTTCAAGCTTAATGTAACCACAAGAACATACTCTACACATGGCATAGCATTGATTTAAGAAATTAGAGTTTCGAAAATTTACTTGGATTTGAAGAAAAGTGTGGAGCAGTGGTTATTTGAAGGTTTGAAGCTGAAACAGATGAAGATGATGGTCCCAAATGATGTATCCCAGAAGGAATTGAGCTCAAACTTGCTTGAATCGCATCTAGCTCCAAGCTGCCATGGGAGATGTGCTTCGAAGAACAGAACAAAAGCTGGAGTTCCAGCTGGGTTTTGTTGCTTGAATGAGCTCACAAATATCGTCCAGATGATGGAGCTATGAAGACAACTCGAGGTCTTTTGAAGTTTTTGTGCAGAAAAGTGAAATCGAGCAAAATGCAAGAAAGAGAGAAAGTGTATTTTCTGTTTGGTAGGCTGCCAAAAACTAGGTTTAGAAATGCTGAAAAGTCCCTTATAAGGGTCTGTTTAGAGTTGGATTAGGGAGTGCTAATCTTGCTTAGTTCAAAATGAAGTTTTTGCATTTTTTGCTAATTTGGAAACAAATGAAAGAGGAGGTGTAGTGGCTGGTCGAGTGGGCTTGATACCAGGCTGGAAACAGACCAAGTTTTGCTGTTTTGTGTTGTACATGAAATGCTGCACTTGGTTCTACTTATTGAAGCCATTTTGCAAAATTGCCAAGTTTGCATTTTTATCCAAAATTGTGGTATGGTGATGGAATGTGCATGAATTAGGACTTGAGGCAAGTTTCAAATGTGATTTTAAACCTTTCCCAATTGGCCAAATCAAGAAAAAGTCCATAAATCAAAAAGTCAACTGTTAGTCAAACTTTGATTTTTAAAGGAAAAAGGTCCAAAAATGCCATTTTGATTGGCAAGGTTTTAGGTCATGAAATTTATATTTTTGGAAAGAGGATGAAAAATGTGGTTTGTAGGAAAAAACCCCACCAAATTTGGCCTTATGGTTTGAGAGATATGGCTCTTTGAAGTTCAAAAATTGGTGAAAATGATTTGATCATATCTTGACAACCACACATGGGATTTGGGAGTTCTTGGACTTTTTGAAAATGGGAAGACAAGATCTTCAACTTTCATGTTGGGAAAAAATTCATTTGAAGCTTGTATCATGATGTAAGTTTAAGATCAAGAAGTTTCCATTTTTGGCAGTTGAAATTATAGGTCCACTTTCTATTTCTGGAAAATTTCTGATTTGACTTGATTTTCTTCCATGATGAGGTTTGACATGATAGATGAGGCTTGTACAAGCATGAATGAGCTCCTTCAGATCAATTCTATCCATCAAATCCTTGATTAAATCCACAGTTGACCAAGTTTGACTTTTCTAGGGTTTTGGATGACTGGAGCATTTCTGATGAATTCCAAACCCTAATTCTTTGAGAACTTGACTTCAAATGATGTCATAAGATATATGAACTCTTGATTATTGATCATGGTGCCCAAATTCTGCAAGAATGGCCACCATCCATTGCTTTGACTGACTATTGACTGTCTTTAACCTAATTGCTTCATCTGCAATCAACAAGGTTAAACTGACAATATTTTTGTACTTTTTGGTTAATAAACATATGAAAGGCAAAGATATACAAATGCAAAGTATGCTTGGTGATCAAGAAACAACCCACAAGGCAACCAACCCACTAGGAGGGAAGCTAAGGCATGCAATGATCCTTGAGGTTATGATATGATATGATATGGGCCATGAGGGATCTTAGGGCCAAAATTGGGGTCTTACAATGCTCAATCTTTGACTTCTGACAAGTCAAACAAGAATAAACAAAACTTGCAATTTCTCTTTTCATTCCCTGCCACCAAAATAACTTTTTCAAATCATGATACATCTTCGTAGCCCCAGGATGAATACTCAGACCACTACGATGTCCTTCCTCAAGAATACTCTTCTTAAGTTCGGTAACATCCGGAATACACACCCGATTACCAAATTTCAAAACACCATTCTCATCAACTCTGAATTCACCACCTTGACCTTGATTCACTAGAGTCAACTTATCAACCAAAAGCACATCGGATTTCTGACCCTCTCTAATCTCATCCAGAATACCACTCGTTAACTTCAACATTCCCAATTTAACACTATTGTGAGTACCCTCACACACCAAACTCAAGTCTCTAAACTGCTCAATTAAATCCAATTCCTTAACCATTAACATAGACATATGCAATGATTTCCGACTCAATGCATCAGCCACTACGTTTGCTTTACCCGGATGGTAATTCAAACCAAAGTCATAATCCTTCAGAAACTCTAACCATCTCCTCTGTCTCATATTCAGCTCTTTCTGATCAAACAAATACTTTAAACTTTTATGGTCACTGAAAACCTCAAATCTTGACCCGTACTAGTAATGCCTCCATAACTTGAGAACAAATACCACAGCTGCCAACTCTAAGTCGTGTGTCGGATAGTTCCTCTCATGAACCTTCAGTTGTCTCGAAGCATAAGCTACAACCTGCTTATTCTGCATCAAAACACCACCCAAACCCAACATTGAAGCATCACAGTAAACCTCAAATGGTTCCGACGGACTTGGTAATATCAGAATAGGAGCAGTAGTTAACCTTCTCTTTAACTCTTGGAAACCTTCTTCACATTTTGAGTCCCAAACAAACGCTTGCCACTTTCTAGTCAACATCGTCAACGGTAACGCCAACTTAGAAAATCCCTCAATGAATTTCCTATAATAACCTGCAAGTCCAAGAAAACTCCTTATCTCAGAAACTGACTTCGGAGCTTCCCACTTAGATACCGCTTCTATCTTAGAAGGATCAACAGCAACACCACCTCTTGAAACCACATGACCAAGAAAACTAACCTCTTCTAACCAAAATTCACACTTGGACAGTTTAGCAAATAACTTCTTTTCTCGTAAAACTCCTAAAACCACTCTCAAATGTTCAGCATGCTCTTCTTCAGATTTCGAATACACCAAAATATCGTCAATAAACACCACAACAAACTTGTCTAGGTACGGATGGAAAATCCTATTCATATACTCCATAAATACCCCGGGCGCATTAGTCACACCAAAAGGCATTACAGAGTACTCATAATGTCCATACCTTGTTCTGAAAGCAGTCTTCTGAATATCCTCAGTTTTCACACGTATCTGATGATACCCTGATCTCAAATCTATTTTGCTGAACACACTCGCACTAACCAACTGATCCATCAAATCATCAATCCTCGGCAAAGGATACCGATTCTTGATCGTCACTTTATTCAGTTGCCTGTAGTCCACACACAACCTCATAGTACCTTCTTTCTTCTTAACCAATAACACTGGTGCGCCCCACGGTGACACACTCGGACGAATAAATTTCTTATCCAACAGATCTTCCAGCTGACTCTTCAATTCAGTTAACTCAACAGCAGACATACGGTACGGAGCCATCGATATCGGCCTAGTACCAGGTACCAAATCAATCGAGAACTTAACGTCACGCTCTGGCGGTAATTCATTCACTTCTTCCGGAAACACATCAGGAAAATCACACACCACAGCGAGATCGCAAATCGCCAATTTATCTTTAGCCTCCAAAGTCGCTAACAGCATAAACAACTCTGCCCCCTCTGCTACTGCCTCATTCACCTGCCTTGCTGATAGAAACAAACTCTTTCCTTCCTCAATCTCAGGAAAGATCACAGTCTTATCAAAACAGTTGATATAAACTCGGTTAAACACCAACCAGTTCATACCCAGGATAACATCAATCTGCACTAGTGGAAGACACACTAGGTCCATCCCAAAGTCTCTACCAAAAATACTCAATGGACAATTTAAACAAACTGAAGTAGTAGTCACTGAACCCTTCGCAGGAGTATCAATCACCATACTCCCAGGCATCTCAGATATCTATAATTTAAGTTTCACAGCACAATCCAAAGATATAAAGGAATGAGTCGCACCTGTGTCAATAATAGCTACAAGAGGAAAGCCATTAATATAACACGTACCTCGGATCAAACGATCATCTGCAGAAGTCTCAGAACCCGATAAAGCAAAGACCTTGCCTCCCGACTGGTTCTCTTTCTTCGGCTTAGGACACTGTGGACTGATATGCCCCACCTCTCCACAGTTGAAACAAGTCATAGTCTTCAACCGGCACTCTGCAGCCAAGTGACCACCTTTGCCACACTTGAAACACTTCTTCTCAGTACTGGTACACTCATGGATACGATGTCCAGCCTGACCACATCTGTAACACTTAGCAGGGGCACTGGAGTCTCCCCCACTAGGTCTCTTCATCCCACTCTGTCTCTGGAAACCTTTGCCAGCTGCATATGGTTTCCCACGATCATTCTGATTCTTGCCTTTCCTATCAACCCTCTGCTGATAGCTCTCCGCTTTGGCCTTGGTATCCTGTTCAAAAATCCTGCAACAGTCAACCAAGTCAGAAAACACTCTAATCCGCTGATACCCAATAGCCTGCTTGATCTCGGGACGTAACCCGTTCTCAAACTTCACACATTTTGAAAATTCCCCAGTAGCCTCATCATAGGGAGTGTAATACTTCGACAGCTCTGTGAACTTAGCAGCATACTCAGTAACAGACCGGTTGCCCTGCTTCAATTCTAAGAACTCTATCTCCTTCTTTCCTCTGACATCCTCTGGAAAGTACTTCCTCAGGAATCTCTCTCTGAACACCGCCCAAGTGATCTCAGCACTCCCAGCAGCTTCCAACTCAATGCGGGTAGCAACCCACCAATCATATGCTTCCTCTGACAGCATATGCGTACCAAACCTGACCTTCTGGTTATCGGCACACTCAGTCACTCGGAAGATCCTCTCGATCTCCTTCAACCACTTCTGAGCACCATCTCGATCGTATGCTCCCTTGAACATTGGAGGATTGTTCCTCTGGAACTCACTCAGTTGACGAGCAGCTCCCAGCCCCACAACATTCGGATTCCCTCCAAGTACTCCAGCTAGCATACCCAGAGCCTCAGCAATCGCAGCATCATCTCTACCTCTTCCAGCCATCTCTATTCTGAGTTAATCCAATAAGCTAAAACAATAAGTACTGATAGGGTTACACAACACCTATCACATACAGGGAAACAAAATAATTATGACTCGACTCGACCGACTATGCTCTGATACCACTAATGTAACACCCTTCTAAAATACCCCAATAATTAATTAAAACAACAAAATATAAATCAGAGTAGATATGCAATTTCAGGGTGTCACACTTGACACTTCACACCATTCACCAAAATAACCTGTCATGCTCATTTATTAATCAAATAAAACATTGCACAATTCGCAGCGGGTAGAAATCTAACAACAGACAAACCATGTAACACATTACATGTAAAATTGTTCAACAACCAAAATGAAAACAAAGTAAAACATCCCGTCCCGATGTTACATATACCAGAGCATGACCCACTAAGGAACTACACTAGACTCCAAGCACTAGCTTCTACTCAATCACTGATCGTTACCTGAAACATAGTTGTAAGGGTGAGTTCCTCAATCGATATAATAAGCATTATAAAATATCATGTAATGTTAAGTAAATTAACACATTCATCACCCTAATCAGATCACACATTCAGCAACGGCAACATCAACTCATAAGCAGACTCAATACAAACACCAAACACACGTATAATATTGGAATACATCCATTCATATTATACGCCATACATACATTATGCAATGAGACTCCATGCATGCGGTACCGACTATTCGTGAACACATAGTTCAACCTCACCGATCAAACCCAGATACGGCTACCAAGCTCACTAGTCCCACTCATTTGAGACCTAGTGACTCACTCACTAATTCCTCACCATGGGAATTAGCTACCACCATAAAGGCCATGCTATGCACGCTAAATCACCTAGCATGCAAACATCAACAACAATCCACAATGGACATATGCTCACACTCTAAGCCATAAACAGTCCATCCACAATCGCATACATAATAGATATATTCACAGCATTATGCATACCATCATACATCATCAGCATATTTATCACAGAATCATATCATGTCATGCCAACTAATAAATCACAGTATTAGCACACTCTACTAATACCTATACTGCTCAAAACAACGGGAAATGATCCCTACTATATCATACATCAGCTAAATTACACCACTCAGCTGAAACGACCAAAACTACACAACAACAGCTCAGAAAAATCAAAATTCTGCCCATACGCGTATGCCTCATGCCCATACGCGTATGGCACCTTTCCTAGCCAAGCCCATACGCGTATGGCCTGTCTCATACGCGTATGCTACGCGTACCACCTCTCCCATACGCGTACCAACAGAGACAAAACCACGTTTAAAACATCATCTTCTTCATTCATACGCGTATGGCCTCACCCCATACGCGTACCACTCACAGGCTACGCGTAGTACACGCGTATGGCGCGTATCAGCACCAGTCTCCTCCCCTCCAGGCCATCTCATACGCGTATTGCCTAGTGTCATACGCGTATGGCCACAACTCATACGCGTATTGCCTAGTGTCATACGCGTATGGCCAGAAACCAAAATTCCAGATCTGCTATGGGTTTTTCTCTGCTACGAGATTTCTCAGATCCAGCCCTCCACAGTCCAATTTTTACACAGCATTCGTTCATATTATCTAACACAGATCATACCCATTCAATTTCACAATTTCTAACCTTATTACATCTAATTCCTACGAATTTCCTTCAATTATAAACTCAAATCTCATTCATCCATAGGTTCACAATTTGCAGCATTCATCATCATAATTAGAGTCGATTCAATGGTTTATTACTACCCATTACATGTTAACCCATAATACCCATTAAACGACGATAAACCCCCCTTACCTGAGTTAATCCGGCAAATCCTTCTTTGACCTTCGACAATCGTGAAACCTCCTCTTGAGCCCTAGCCTCTTCTTCTCCCTTTCTCAGTTTCTTCTCTGTTTTCACGTGTAAAACCTCTTTACCAAATGGGACTCTTTATTGATTCCAACTTTGTTATTCCAATAATAATAATCCAATAATATTCCAATTATTTAATTAAATTAATAAATATACTAATAATAATATATATGAATGGTTTATCTTTTATTTTGAAAAATAATACCCTCTCATTCATATTATCATCATAATATACTATTAACTTAATTTAAATAATTATCATATTTTATCGGGGTGTTACACATCATCCATTTCCAAATTTGGAAGTTGAATTTGAAGGTGAAAATATCACAAGCTGCAGCTATAAATAGAGACCTCTAGCATCCAAATTAAGGACCCTTGGGCGCCAGCTTTGCTCCAATACACCAAACCCTCACATTTGAAAGGATAAACCTGAGACTTTTCTTTGAAAATTGAGTTTGAATCTCACTGTTTGGAGATTCAAAACTCTAGGTATCCAAAGCCTTTGTTCCATTCTAATCTACTTCTGTAAGCTTCCTGAGTGAGATCAAGCAAGAATCGAAGCAAGAGAAATCGAATTCTGCACAGCATTGAAGGTATTTTCCAGATTTTTCTTCTCTTCGATTCTCTCTCAATTCCCATCAATTCTCTTGGATCCTTGGTTGTCTGAAGTCCTACCAATATATGCAAGAAGATTGAGTTTCTTTGAGGTCAAATCGAAGCAACTCAGATCATGTACCTCAAATTTCAACTCCATGTATCTCTCAATATACTTGGAGTTAGGATGAATTAAGGCCAGATTCGTGATTAGTTCCATTTTTACTTTGAAATCATGTATTTATTTTTTAATTTTGTGATGGTGATGAGTGAACCAGTCCGGCCAGGGTCGCCTGAGAAGATGACCAGCATTTTGCTCCGGTGATGAGCTGGAATTGTTCAGAGTCACATGATCATTTCATTTTGTTTTATTTATGAGCGTTGGTTTTGAATACCGTTTGTGTGACGCGCTGACTCAAGTGCATGGTGGAATGCGCGTTTGGATCCACTTGATCTGCCACCTCAATTAATGAGGGAGATCAAGTGGTCCACGTTTTTTCTGAATATTTGAATTTCATTTTATTTGTGTTATTTTCATTAATTCATATTAAATTTAATATTGGTAAAAAAAATGAGAGTTTCACCAAAAAAATTTAAATAAATTCCACTTTCATTTTCTAAATTAAAATTATTTTTTGGATCATCATTAACACTTTTCATGATTTAATTGATTTTGTGAATATTTTTAATTGTTTAAAAATACTTTTAAGTTTCCAAAAATTATGAAATTTTTTCTCCAAGGTCTTTTGACCTTGTTTGACCTATGATAAATCTCATGGCCATTTATTTGGTGTTTTTATGAGGTTTTAGGAAATTGACCAACCATTATTTAATTTAATGCATATTTTAATTATTTTTAATTATTTAAATGTCAAATAAATTATGTAGAGCCATTTTAATTGACTTGTTGAGTTTGACTTATGTTGTTGGGCCTTGGTAAAGGTTGATTTGAATTTGTTAGATTAAGATCATTGAATTTAGGGGATTGATGGAATGTACATTCCATCTCCCAAAATGAATGAATAATCTTTATTTGATAAAAGTCCTTCTTTGACCAATTTGTGTTTGATCCATTCCCCCTCCCTCTTAATCTCATTCCCCTTCTTTATTCATTCATATCATGGACCTATGATATCTCAAATATCCTAATGCTAGTTGATTGCAAAATCAACATGAGTATGGATGAGATTAGGTCCACCGCTTTGCATATTCTTTTTGTGTGTGGTGTGTATCACGAGCATAGTCCATTATACTATGTCTATAACATGCATTAACACCAAAATTCTATTGACCGACATAAAATAAGTGTGACTTCTACATAAGTCCAATTACGATTGCTTAACATAGCGCTAAATTTGTGACATAAAAAGGCATAACATTCTAGTAAGTGAGATTGTTAGTCTCTCCTCTTTCATGGTATTATATGGAAACTTGGCCTTTTTTACTTCCTTTGGAAGATGTCTTGGCCCAAGGATCCATGCTTGTGATAAGTGGGTTGAGTGTTCTCCAAAGAATGACTTAAACAAAACAAAACAAAAGCAACACTAATTTCTAATCAACTAACAACTAACATTTAACTTCAAGCCATTTACTTTTATGCACTTTAATTTTGAGCTTTTAATTCATTTGCCATTATTCATATCATTCAATTTGTTTATTTAATGCCATTTTAACTTTGCCCACTTGGGCCATAATTTGTGATATATTGTGTTTGTATATACTTGTTTGCTTGTGTGGTCTTTTGACCTTAATGTACATAATAAGAACAAAAAAACCTACAAAAAAACATCTTGTGTGGACTGTTGGTTTGATCTGAGACTATGTGACTTAGAATTTAGGCAACATTCCCTATGAAAAGGACTTGGCCAATGCCAAATTTCATGAAACCAAGTGCTTGTGAAATGAACATTCATCTGATACAATATTGAAGATCCATTTGAGCTCATCTGCAACATGATCATTGTGAAGTTGTTATTTTGAACCTGTGTCTCATACCATCTTTGAAGTCATCTAATGCATGGGAATTTGGAAGAAGATCATGGAGTTGCTAAGCTTGGATATGGCTATCCTCATTTGATGCCTTGCTCTTCATCTTGCTATTTGTGTATTGATATTGCTTGATTCCAAAGTCCAAGGAAAATTTGGGTTTCTATATGACATTCTTGTATATTGGATTGCATCCCATTGGTCAGATATTTTCAACTCTTAACTTTTAAATTTGTTAGTCTCTTCATCTCCTTCCCACTTCTTTAATTTCAAAATCTCTCCCCCTTTTTTCAAATCTTATTTGCTTGTGCCTTTTTTTTAAACTTTGACCATATTGCAAATTAGAAACTTTGGCCTTATGCCATCGAATTTTAAACTCCTTTTCTTAATCAAACTTCGAAATGAACTTAACTATACTTGACTTAAAATTTCAAAAGCTAAAAAGAACTAACACTCATTCAAACCATTTTAGGCCTCTTTTTGGCCTTTATTAAACTTAAAATATTTTTAAAAGCAATGTACTCATTTTGAAATTGATACCACGAACTACGAGGTTTTGATCCCTCATTTTTATGTTGGTACGTAGGCACAAGTCTGAAGGTCTTGTCAAACACAAAAAATTTAATTAATGAATTCTTTTCTCATACCCCATTCTATTTATTGCAAACATCATTTGTACAAAAACACATATGCACATAAGTCTCCCTAGGAGTACCTAGGATACTTTGGGTGTTAACACCTTCCCTTTGTGTAACCAACCCCCTTAGCTGTAATCTCTGGCATTTTATTAGTTTTGATTTGAAAACTTCTTATCTTTTGGGTTTTGTTCGTACTTTTCCCTTTTCCCTTGGAAAAAATAAAAGCGCGGTGGCGACTCTGGTTTAATTGACGTCTCGCTTATCCATAGCTTGATGGTCATGAATTTACCGCTACAATGCCTAAGGGAGAAGTGAACATTGTTAGACATTTTTCAATTATCGTCAATAAAATGAAATTCTATTTCATGAACATCTATGATGTTTTATTTTTACTTTTTGCTTTTCTGAAAATGGTAATCACAAAAAACATAAATAAATAATAATTGTCTGTCTGCATTATATTTGGTCACAATTCACTTCTCTAAAATCAAAGTATCAAATCATTATGCAGGTTGGTTTCCAAACCCATTGAACACAATGATCCTACTCCCTCTCCAAACTTTGATTTCCCTGTGTTTGAGGCTGAGGAAGAAATTGATGAAGAATTGTCTGATGAATTGTCTCGTCTACTTGAGCACGAGGAAAAAGACATTCAGCCGTTCAAAGAGCAGATTGAGTTGGTCAACTTGGGTTCCAAAGATGATGTGAAGTAAGTCAAGGTTGGGTCTCAACTGTGTCCAGAGGCTAAGAAGGGGTTGATTGATCTTCTTCAAGAATATTCAGATGTGTTTGCTTGGTCCTATCAAGATATGCCTGGTTTGGATTCTGAGATTGTTGAGCATAGACTGCTGTTGAAGCCAGAATGCCCGTCAGTCAAACAGAAATTGAGGAGAACTCATCATGATATGGTAGTGAAGATCAAAGAAGAAGTGTAGAAGCAGATTTATACCGGTTTTCTTGTTACTGCCGAGTATACGCAATGGGTGGCCAATATTGTACTTGTTCCAAAGAAAGATGGAAAAGTCCGCATGTTCGTCGATTATAGAGATTTGAACAAAGTCAGTCCGAAAGATGATTTCCCTCTACCACACATTGATATGTTGGTAGACAATACAACTAAGTTCAAAGTCTTTTCATTCATGGACGGATTTTCCGGATATAATCAGATCAAGATGGCACCCGAAGATATGGAGAAAACCACATTCATTCCGCCCTGTGGAACATTCTATTATAGAGTGATGCCTTTCAGTTTAAAGAATTCTGGTGCAACATACTAGAGACCCATAACCACTCTTTTTCATGATATGATGCATAAAGAGATAGAATTCTATGTTGATGATATGATTGCTAAATCGAGTGATGAAGAAGAACATGTTAAGCATTTGTTGAAGTTATTCCAGCGTTTGAGGAAGTACAAACTCCGCTTGAATCCCAATAAGTGTACTTTTGGTGTTCATTCTGGTAAGTTGTTGGGCTTTATTGCCATTAAGAAAGGTATTGAAGTTGATCCTGTCAAGGTCAAAGCAATACAAGAAATGCTTACGCCCAAAACTGAGAAGCAAGTTAGAGGTTTTCTTGGCCGCTTGAATTACATCTCAAGATTTATATCGCATATGACTGCCACATGCGCACCTATATTCAAGCTTCTTCGGAAAGATCGGTCTTGTTATTGGGCCGAAGATTGCCAGAAAGCTTTTGAAAGTATTAAAGAGTATCGGCTTGAGCCTCCGATTCTGTCTCCACCTGTTGAAGGAAGACCTTGGATCATGTATTTGACTATGCTTGATGAAAGTATGGGTTGTGTTCTTGGCCAGCAAGACGAAACTGGAAAGAAAGAAAGGATATTTTATTTACTACCTCAGTAAGAAATTCACCGACTGTAAGACTCGGTATTCTATGCTAAAAAAGACTTGTTGCGCATTAGCTTGGGCTGCTAAGCTTCTGCGTCAGTATATGTTGAATCATACTACTTGGTTGATATCCAAAATGGATCCAATCAAGTATATTTTTGAGAAGCCTGCTTTAACTTGGAGGATTGCCCGTTGGCAAATGTTGTTATCTGAGTGTGATATTGAATACCGATCTCAGAAAGCAATTAAAGGTAGTGTCTTGGCCGACCATTTAGCTCACCAACCAATTGAAGATTACCTGTCATTATAGTATGATTTTCCTGATGAAGAGATGTTGTACTTGAAAATGAAAGATTGTGATGAACCATTGCTTGAAGAAGGGCCAGAACCTGGTTCCCGTTGGGGCATGGTATTTGATGAGCTGTTAATTAGTATGGTTATGGCATTGGGGCGGTGATTAATACTCCTTAAGGAACTCATTTTCTGTTTACAGCTAGATTGACTTTCAAGTGTACAAATAATATGGCTGAGTATGAAGCTTGCATTATGGGACTTGAAGAGGCCATTGATCTTAGAATCAAATATTTGGATGTCTATGGAGATTTAGCTTTGGTCGTGAATCAGATCAAAGGTGAATGGGAGACGAATCAACCCGGTTTGATACCATATAGAGATTACGCGAGGAGGATTTCAACTTTCTTTATAAAGGTGGAATTTCACCATATCACTCGAGATGAAAATCGGATGGCAGGTGCTTTTGCAACGTTGGCTTCAATGATTGTGGTGAAATTCTGGAATGAAGTTCATAATCTGACTGTAATGCGTCTTGATAGGACAACTCATGTATTTGCTGTTGAAGAGGTCAAAGATGAAAAGCCGTGGTATTTTGATATCAAGTGTTTCCTCCAAAGTCAGATTTACTCGTCAGGGGCATCTTTGAAAGATAAGAAGACTTTGAGAAGATTAGCTGGAAACTTCTAACTGAATGGTGATGTGCTTTACAAAAGAAATTTCGATATGGTTTTGCTCAGATGCGTGGATAGACATGAAGCAGACCTATTGATGACTGAAGTCCATGAAGGTTTCTTTGGTACTCATTCCAATGGACATGCTATGGCTAAAAAGATGTAGAGAGCATGTTACTATTGGCTGACAATGAAATTTCACTGTTGCAAGTTTGTGAAGAAATGCCATAAGTGTCAAATTTATGCAGATAAGATTCATGTTCCTCCGACACTGTTGAATGTCATTTCCTCTCCATGGCCCTGTAACACCCCAAAATTTGCCCTCCTTATTCACGCATTCATTTTTAGGTCATTTAACATTAGATACATTGCATTTCATCATGTCAATCGGGATTAGCTCCAAGAAGCTTGAACATCATCTAGGACACTTTGTGGGTTCTATTTAGATGATCAGTCAACACAAGGGAAAGACTTGAGTTACTTCCAACAGGGGTCTATTCGTCAGTCAAAACGTTAATCGTGAAGGAGCAAAGGTTTGTTCATGAGCTGTCATGCTCACTAGGCGAAGCCCACGTGTTTTGAAAAAAAAAACGGAAAAAAAAAACGAAAAAAAAAACGAAAAAACGAAAAAAAATTAAATAAATAAATAAATAAAAGAAAAAATCTCAAACTTGGACCTCTCTCAAAAGCCCACTAAGCTACCAATATTAGCCTATAAATACTAGAGTTTCATTGAAACAAAACAGACAGAAAAAGGAAGAGAAGCAAAACACTCTGAGGTTTCCTCGGAACAAAACCCTGGACAAAACTTGGAGAGACTACTTGACGGAGAACTCAGAGCAGCCTCCAAACCCTGAGGGGAACTCAACTGCACAGAATCACCTCTGCCTCACATAAACCCTAAAGATTGTTTTGTAAACCTCACGGGTGCAACTGAATTTCAATCAAGCTCTCCAATCAGCTTGGAAGGATCTCAGGGTTTATCGTCCCTTTAATTGCTGTTATCTCGGATCTTCATCCGCGTGGTTCCTTCGTCCAGGACTCCTTTTGCATGAGCATCCCTAACCCTACCAACTCATTGATTTTTCTTCTCCTAAGAACACGTTAACTCCTTCTACTACAGGCGAGTAAGTCTCCAAAGGTCGAGCATCCGGTAGATTGCGTAGTGACGTCGTTCGTCCAAAACCCAATCCATAACCCTGTAGTTAGCCGAACTACGGCTTGCTCTAATTCTCATTCCAGATGAGATACATAGGCATAAGACGCGATGTCTTAGCGAGCAAAGTTACCCTTAACCCCTAGGTCAGCCGAGCTACGAAGACTCTGATTCTCATATTCAGAAGAGATACGTATGCAATGGATGCGACATTCGTGCGAGTCATTTTCTTTGGACCCCCTTTTTTAGTAAATAACACATTAGATAAACCCACACCCTTTAGACAAGAACTACAAAAGTGGATCCCGTAGAGTACTACGGATGCGTAGGGGTGCTAATACCTTCCCTTCGCATAATCGACTCCCGAACCCAAGATTTGGTTGCGAGACCCTATCCTGTCCTTTTCTTTTTCCAGGTTTACTTCGAGCGTTTCCTTTCCCTCCTTTGGGATAAATAACGCACGGTGGCGACTCTCCTGTCTTTCTTCGCCGGTTGTTTTTTTTCGCATTCCATTTTTCAAGTTGCGACAGTTGGCGACTCTGCTGGGGATCGATTCTCTAAGCGAGTCCCTCCTAGCTTTTGTAGGTTGTTTGTTTATTGGGTGTTTATTCTTTTGTACAGTTATTTATCTTTCAGCATTTACCTGATTTATTGCATTGTGTATATATGACAGTCGTATCTGCTGGTTCTGTTTGTGAGATGAGTTCTATACCCGGACTCGAGTGCAATTAAGATAGGAGAATGGCATAGTCTTGTTGACTTGTGTGGAGTTATTCCTTAGCGAGTTGACTTGCAAGCCCATTCACTTGGTGGAGGTCATGTTGAGATCAATAATGTCACACAAGTAAGTTGTGGTTAGACATTACTTTTTCCAATATAGACCTTAGAAGCCAAGGACCTTAGTTTACCAAGCCCATCTTGGCCTATTCGTAGGATTATGACTATGGGAACCTTTTGTAGAACATGTTTGGCAGGTTTAAACCTTAGTACACTCCCTTTGGGTGGTTCTTAACCTAAACTTCATGCTCGTGACTTGCAACAAACCCTTGATTCATGGTTGATCCGTTCATGTATCCTTAATATCAATGAAACTTGGGTGTTGATAAGGTGTAAACCATAATCCACCAAAAATGGATGGTTGATATTAAGGATAACATGATCTATCCCATGACCTTTGTTTGGTGTGCTTTGCTTGATCCTCTTAATTTCTCTCCAGGCAGTGCAACCTGACAGATGTTCAAGCGGATCCAGCAATTCTGATTGACATGCCTTTGCATTGCATAACATCATCTGCATATTTGCATCCAACATCTCATGCTTATTCATTTGCAGGGTATTCCCTTTCAAAAGGGGGGGTGCCTTAAAATTGAATAAGCAGTGCATCACATACCATACATACTAACCCTTGTTTGTTTTGCAAGTGTCACCGCAGTGTCTAATGTTTGTTCCCTGTATCAGGAAGTTATTGGTCCCAAGCGAGTTCACAGGTACCCGACAAAGGAAAACCGTCCACGACTAGCAATGGACCAGATACAGAAAGAACTGGCTGATATGCGTGAAAGGATGGATCAGTTCATGACATTTATGACTAGTATGGTAGAAGGCCAGGCGAAGCTGAAGGAATTGGTTGAGCAACCGAGGCCCGATCCAGAGGTGGAAATACCAAGTGCTGAGGGGAACCCTGGTAACCCTGGGAACGCTGATAACCCTGTGAACACTGGAAACGCGGGTAACGCAAATGTTGATGGAAACCCGGGTAATGTTGGCAACACGGGAAATGTTGGGAATGGTATTGGCTGAAGGTATAATGTGAATCAAGGGATTCGGATTAACGGGCGCCCCGTTACTGAAGATTATCAGTATGATCAATTCTCTTTGCACGACGAGGCCCTCGAGACCACTCGCCGTATGGATGAGCTTGCTGAGAAGCTCAAATCTTTGGAGTCTCAAAATTCCTTAGGTTTTGATGTCACAAATCTTGGTCTGGTTCAGGGAGTAAGGATCCCTCACAAGTTCAAACCCCATACTTTTGAGAATTACAACGGGGCTTCTTGCCCACGCACTCATCTCCAATCTTATTTGGGAAGGTTGGGAGCTCACACGGAAGATGAAAAGCCGTGGATGTACTATTTTGAAGACAGTTTAACTGGAGCTTCTCGTGAATGGTATTCTCATTTGTCTCGTACTACCATCAAGAGCTGGAAAGACTTGGCAGAGGCTTTTGTCAAGCAATATCAATACAACTTGGACATGGCTCCAAATCGGCCTTGTTGCAAGGAATGTCTCAGACTGCCAAGGAAACCTTTAGAGAATATGCTCAGCGTTGGAGACAGATTGTTGCATTCGTCCAACCCCCTATGTCTGAAAGGGAGATGGCGGACATGTTCATGAACACTCTTCAAGGCAATTATATCGAGAGATTGGCTGCTTGCCCGTCAATCAGCTTTGCAGAGATAGTGATTGCTGGAGAAAGGATCGAGAGTCTGTTGAAGATGGGCCGAATTCAAGATAACAGTGCTTCCAACTCAGCAGTTCCCAAGAAACCGTTTGCTGGTAACGGTCAGCGAAGAAGAGAAGGTGAGACAAGCGCTGTGTATACCGATAGAGGCAGGGGCAGAGGACGCCCTAATTATTATCAAGATCAAGTGGCCGCAATCACTATTCCAACACCTGTTCCTCAACCGCAGTATCATCCGCAATAGCAACCCAGGTACAACAATCAACAACAAGGAGGTAATCCGGGTCAGCAGAGACACTATCAACAACGTCCAAGGCAGGCGGACCGGGTCATTGAGCCAATCCCAATGCCTTATTCTGTATTACTTCCTAAGCTGATTGACGTGAATCTGGTTACGTTGAGAACTCTGGCCCCACCGGTCGATCCCAACAATCTGCCTAGAGGTTATGATGTCAATGCCAGATGTGCTTTTCACTCCAACGCACCTGGCCATACTACAGATAATTACAAGGCTCTCCAGCTAAAGGTACAAGATTTGAGAGATGCCCAGGCCATCAATTTTTCTCCGGTGCCTAATGTTATCCAAAACCCGATGCCAGCTCACGGCGGGCAGAGGATTAATGCTGTTGATAGTGGGGAAACCTTGAATTTGGTTTCTGATGTTGCTAAAGTGAAGACTTCACTATCGGTGGTCAAAGACCGACTCTTGAAAGGATAGATTTTCCCGGGTTGTGGGGAAGAGTGCGGAAATTGTCAAGCTGCCGAAAACGGATGTGACAGTTTGAGAAGGGGTATTCAGCAACTGATAGATGAAGGTTGTCTTCAGTTCGATCAGACTCGTCCAGTGAAGAATGACGTGTCGACAGTAACATTTTATTTCACTCCTGAAGAAATATATGTTCCCGAGAGACCCACTCCGATGACAATATATTTCCCAGAAAGTCCATCACCAATTTACTCTGACAACCCTCAACCGACTTTGATTGGTCCGGTCACCATCACGGTACCAGGACCTGTTCCGTATGAGAAAGACAGTGCTATCCCGTGGAACTATGGGGCTGATATCTACTGCCAGGGGCATAAAGTTAACGAAGAAGACATTGACATTGGTAGCTCCGCTGTAGACAATGTTGGAGGAATTGGTGGCTTCACTCGCAGTGGACGCCTATTTGCACCATCAACATTGCGCACGAATGCTGAAGCTGAGGCAGCTGCCAAGGCTAAAGGAAAACAGGTATCCACCGAAGATGTTACTACCGAGGAAGCTCCTCCTAAGATCTCATTCGAGAAGGAAGTGGATGAGTTTATGAGGATTATCAAGAAATGTGACTACAAGGTAGTCGACCAGCTAAATCAGACACCCTCAAAGATCTCCATTCTCTCACTATTGATGTGCTCTGAGGCACACAGAGCAGCCTTGTTGAAAGTACTGAATATGGCCTATGTTCCACCAGAGATAACTGTTAACCAGCTGAAGTCGGTAGTTTCAAATGTACACACTAGCCATGCGCTAGGTTTCACCGATTATGACCTGATACCTGAGGGCAGGAATCACAACAAAGCCTTGCATATCACAATGGAATGCAAAGGGACGGTGCTTTCCCATGTCTTGGTTGATACAGGCTCTTCTCTGAATGTTCTTCCAAAGAAAGCCTTGATGAAGTTGGATTGCGACGACGCCACCCTAAGGCCGAGTAATTTGGTTGTGAGGGCTTTTGATGGCTCTAAGCGAGCTGTCTGTGGCGAAGTTGAGTTGCCAGTTAAGATTGGACCGCAGGTATTGAAAAGTACCTTTTATGTGATGGATATCCATCCTGCCTACAATTGTCTGCTAGGTCGGCCCTGGATTCACGTTGCCGGTGCTGTTACTTATACTCTCTACCAGAAGCTCAAATATGGACTAGAAGGTTAGATCGTCACTGTCTGTGGTGAAGAGGATATTTTTGTTAGCCACCTGTCTACGTTTAAGTATGTGGAGATGGATGGCGAGATGCATGAGATGCTGTGTCAGGGCTTCGAAACTATAAACATCAGTGAGGTCGCGCCCGAAACTGTCTTTTCACCTGAGTCTGAGAAGGTCGGGACTTCTATCTCTTCATACAAGCAAGCTTATGAAGTGGTTAAGGCTGGTAATGCCCAAGGCCGGGGCAAATTTGTGGAGCCAATCATAAAAGAAGACAAGTTTGGATTGGGGTATACTGCGGGGTCTCAGAAGAATGAAGTCGGTACTTTCTCCAGCGGGGGTTTAGTTTCTCCCCACATCGTCAATGTTGCAGATGAAGACAAGGCTGACAGCGACTGTGACTTAGATAGCTGGATTCGCCCCTGTGTCCCAGTAGAAAAGCTCGACAATTGGTCGTCTGAAAAAGTCGTCCGGTTTACTCTACTGAAGGAGTAATTTTTATTGTTTTCCTTTTATCACATGCATAATAAAGTCTTACACTTTGACCAAGGTGTAATGACTCATCTGTAGGGCCATCCATTTAGTTACATTTCGCAATTATTTACATCATCAATAAAGGACAGCTTTTGCAAACAGTTTTGCATTCTCTTTCTTTCAATTATTTTTACTTTTACAAAAACGGAAATGTTTCTTTTTCATGTTTCTTTTTCGTTTTTCTTTCCAAAAAACACCTCGTAAAACTGATCACCCGGATCTCACTGCTAACGACACTGCTATGGCCAAGTATGACTTCGACAATCCTATCTATCAAGCCGAAGAAGGGGTTGAGGAAGATTGTGAATTGCCTGAAGAGTTAGCCAGATTGTTGAAATAGGAGGACCGAGCTATTACACCTTATCAGGAGGTGATTGAGACCGTCCGTATTGGTACCAAAGGCGACAAGAAAGAAATCAAGATCGGGGTCAGTCTACAGGCCGAGGTGAAAGAACGATTGATCAGTCCTATCAAGATATGCCAGGTTTCAAGAAATGCCTGCACCTAAAACAGAAAGAGAGGTTCGTGGCCTCCTGGGCAGATTGAACTACATTTCAAGGTTCATATCTAATCTTACAGCCACATGCAAGCCATTGTTCAAAATGCTGAGAAAAGAGCAAGAGGCCAGTTGGAATGATGATTGCCAGAAAGCCTTTGAAAGAATAAAAGAGTATTTGCAGGAGCCCCGATTCTAATGCCTCCGGTAGAGGGAAGACCGTTGATCATGTACTTAACTGTGTTAGAAAGGTCAATGGGTTGTGTGCTCGGTCAGCATGATGAGTCAGGTCGAAAAGAGCATGCAATATACTACCTTAGCAAAAAGTTTACCAACTGTGAACAAAGATACTCACTGCTCGAGAAAACTTGCTGCGCTTGGGCATGGGCTGCTCGCCGACTAAGACAGTATATGTTGACTCACACGACTTTATTGATATCAAAGATGGATCAAGTCAAGTATATTTTTGAAGAGCCAGCGTTTACCGGAAGGGTTGCTAGGTGGCAAATGATGCTGACAGAGTATGACATCCAATACACTTCACAAAAAGCCATCAAAGGAAGTGTCTTGTCAGACTATCTTGCCGAGCAACCGATTGATGATTACCAACCTATGAGGTTCGACTTTCCTGATGAGGACATCATGTTTCTCAAATCGAAAGATCGCGAGGAACCACTCCCGGAGGAGGGGCCTGACCCTGAATCCAAATGGATTATGATGTTTGATGGGGCGGTCAACGTCAATGGTCGCGGAGTTGGTGCAGTGTTGATCACGCCGGAGGGGGTTCATATGCCATTTTGTGCCAGAATAACTTTTCCCTGCACCAACAATGAAGCCGGACGAAGTAGAATGGGTCCGTTCTCGATACAATCAACTGAGCCTAGTTGAGGAAAAGAGACTAGCATTTGATCAGAAAGTGCGCCCTCGGGAGTATCAAGTCAGTGAATTGGTACTCAAAAGAATTCTTCCTCCCAACACAGATCACAGGGGCAAATGGACACCGAACTACGAGGGTCCGTACGTGGTTAAAAGAGTTTTCTCCGGCAGAGCTCTAATGCTAACAACCATGGAATGGCGAAGACTTCCCGTCCCCTGTCAACTCAGACGCAGTTAAAAAATACTTCGCATAAATTGACCCGCTGGACAAGTAAAAAGAATGGTCCAGGCAAAAAAGGGGCATCCCGACGAACCAAAAAAAAGGAATAAAGAGGTTCGGGTAAAAATTAGGGATATAAGATAAAAATAAAAAATGTACACCCGGTGAGTCGAAAACCCAAAAGGGCGGCTCAGGCAAAAAAGGGTATCCCGGTGGATTGAAAACCCAAAAGGGCGGTCCACGCAAAAGTTAGGGAATAAGCGAATGACTGCAACCTGAGTTCACCCGTGTCATATCACCGTTTCATTCAATCCGGCAATCTTCGAAGGTAAAAGATCGACTAATCATCCACTTCAGAAAGCAAGATGAGCAGAGCGTCTTGAGGACATACGAGCCATAGCAGAGTCGAAACTCAGTGGGACCCCGTTTCCACATTACCATTAGGATAGTTTCTTTTGTTCAATTTATAGCGATCACTCTTTTCAGGGATCAGCTTCCTGATGTGCTCGCCTATTCCCGACACAAATTTTTCAACCAACAAAAGTCGAATAATTCAGTTAAAAAGCCTCTTTACTTTTCATTTATCAGTTTGTTTGCAAAAGATGTCTGAATTCTTGAGGAAACATATTGCATCTGAATATAATGGTGGCTTTTGCAGATGACTTGCGCAGGAAAACAGTCAAAATTGCTTTGAATGAGCTTAATCCCGGACGGTGAATTCAAACCGAGTAATTCCCCGGGGCATACGTGTATTTTTTGGTTACAGGCCACAGGAACCGGATGCCAAGTCATGAATCCTCACCCCCAAGCGGTTGACAAAGCCTCTCCTCTGCATAGCAGGTTCCCCAATAGAGTTGACAGTATCCAGACTGTATATCCCCAGCGGAGTCGACAGTGCCAGACTGTATCTTCCCAGCAACAGCGGAGTGGTTGCATACCCAACAGACAAGAGGGTGGTGTTCCCAGTGTTCATCTCAGCAGATTTTTTTTAACAGATTTATTCTAATCCCCAGCCTGAGGACGATTAGCAAGTTCATATCCCCAGCAAAGGTCGATTCCTACGACATTTCCCCAGAGCCTCGCCAAGCAAAGTTTCCATAGTTGATACTTCCCCAGCAAGGTCAACTTTTCAAAAAAGGCCGATTTATTTTTGGTGGCTCCCCGGTCCCGGCAGACGGATCGTTCCCCACAGAGCATTCAAGATTGATACAGCGATCCGCTCCCTACCAGAGTTGCTTCCCCAAGTAGATTTCTTTTTTCTTTTGCATCATGCATAACATTTGCATTTGCATTTGCATGCATATCAAACATACATATAAGCTGATAAGCAGGTTTTTCAAAGCAGACTGAAAAATTACTTTACAACCAAAGTCATGAGATTCGGCCAGAGGATCAAGTGTGAGTGATCCAGCCTGAGGGTCATTTCGAAGATTCAGCCTAAGAATCGTGTTCCAGTGATCCAACCTGAGGGTCATTTTGAAGATTCAGCCTAAGAATCGTGTTCTAGTGATCCAGCCTGAGGGTCATTTTGAAGATTCAGCCTGATAATCGTATTCCAGTGATCCAGCCTGAGGGTCATTTTGAAGATTCAGCCTGAGAATCGTTTTCCAAATGAGCCAGCCTGAGATTCAATTTGAAGATTCATCCAGAGAGTCGACTACGAGCGTTATTTCCCCAGCGAGTCGGCTAGAGGAATAGATTGACAGCTCAACAGAAAATCAACCTACAAGAGGATCCAGCCTGCGGATCGCATTTAAAAAACAAAGTCTAATCGAAGAGTCGTTATAACATGTTCTAGCCTGAAGAATATGTACGAAGCCCAAGTGTGGGATATTCTCGAAGCTGCATATCTAACATGAAGACTGTAGATTTCGAAAGAGAGTCAACCAGCGCATGCCTCAGATGTGAGATCCTGATGATGGGAATTTATCATCAAATCAATCCAGATCTAGCCAGAAGATCGAAGTCAGGTCTAGCCCGAAGACCGGAAATAGATTCATCCAGAGAATCGAAACAATTCAGATCTAGCCAGAAGATCAAAGTAGATTCAGCCAGAGAAACAAAGAAAATAGATTCAGCCAGAGAATCGAAACAAAGGAGATCTAGCCAGAAGATCGAAGAAGATCTAGCCAGAAGATCGAAGTCAGGTCTAGCCCAAAGACCGGAAATAGATTCAGCCAGAGAATCGAAACAGTTCAGATCTAGCCAGAAGATCGAAGTAGATTCAGCCAGAGAATCAAAGAAAATAGATTCAGCCAGAGAATCGAAACAAAGGAGATCTAGCCAGAATATCGAAGTAGATTCAGCCAGAGAATCAAAGAAAATAGATTCAGCTAGAGAACCGAAACAAAGGAGATCTAGCCAGAAGATCCAAGTAGATTCAGCCAAAGAATCAAAGAAAATAGATTCAGCTAGAGAATCGAAACAAAGGAGATCTAGCCAGAAGATCGAAGAAGATCTAGCCAGAAGATCGAAGAAGATCTAACCAGAAGATTGAAACCGTATCCAGCCCGAGGATCAAAATTAACATCCAACTAGAGGACTAAATTGAGTATAGATTCAGCCAGAGGATCGAAACTCCAGATTAAGTCAGAAAACTGATTCAGATTCAGCCAGAGGATCGGAAGAGAAATAAACAGCGCGGTGTATTTCAGCATTTTTGTGGTGTTCTCGGAGCGCAAATTTTCGGTCTGTCTTTGGTATTCAATCATAGCTCACCCTGTTTGTCTGATAAGCTGTTCGCTTTCATCCTGCTCGGGTTAGCTGATGACTGAATAGGGGGCAGCTGTAACACCCCAAAATTTGCCCTCCTTATTCACGCATTCAGTTTTAGGTCATTTAACATTAGATACATTGCATTTCATCATGTCAATCGGGATTAGCTCCAAGAAGCTTGAACATCATCTAGGACACTTTGTGGGTTCTATTTAGATGATCAGTCAACACAAGGGAAAGACTTGAGTTACTTCCAACAGGGGTCTATTCGTCAGTCAAAACGTTAATCGTGAAGGAGCAAAGGTTTGTTCATGAGCTGTCATGCTCGCTAGGCGAAGCCCACGTGTTTTGAAAAAAATGAAAAAAAAATGAAAAAATAAATAAATAAAACGAAAAAAAAAACCGAAAAAACAAAAATAAATAAATAAAAGAAAAAATCTCAAACTTGGACCTCTCTCAAAAGCCCACTAAGCTACCAATATTAGCCTATAAATACTAGAGTTTCATTGAAACAAAACAGACAGAAAAAGGAAGAGAAGCAAAACACTCTGAGGTTTCCTCGGAATAAAACCCTAGACAAAACCTGGAGAGACTACCTGACGGAGAACTCAGAGCAGCCTCTAAACTCTGAGGGGAACTCAACTGCACAGAATCACCTCTGCCTTACATAAACCCTAAAGATTATTTTGTAAACCTCACGGGTGCAACTCAATTTCAATCAAGCTCTCCAATCAGCTTGGAAGGATCTCAAGGTTTATCGTCCCTTTAATTGTTGTTACCTCGGATCTTCATCCGCGTGGTTCCTTCGTCCAGGACTCCTTTTGCATGAGCATCCCTAACCCTACCAACTCATTGATTTTTCTTCTCCTAAGAACAAGTTAACTCCTTCTACTACAGGCGAGTAAGTCTCCAAAGGTCGAGCATCCGGTAGATTGTGTAGTGACGTCGTTCGTCCAAAACCCAATCCATAACCCTGTAGTTAGCCGAACTACGGCTTGCTCTAATTCTCATTCCAGATGAGATACATAGGCATAAGACGCGATGTCTTAGCGAGCACAATTACCCTTAACCTCTAGGTCAGCCGAGCTACGAAGACTCTGATTCTCATATTCAGATGAGATACGTATGCAATGGATGCGACATTCGTGCGAGTCATTTTCTTTTGACCCCCTTTTTTAGTAAATAACACATTAGATAAACCCACACCCTTTAGACAAGAACTACAAAAGTGGATCCCGTAGAGTACTACGGATGCGTAGGGGTGCTAATACCTTCCCTTCGCATAATCGACTCCCGAACCCAAGATTTGGTTGCGAGACCCTGTCTTGTCCTTTCCTTTTTCCAGGTTTACTTCGAGCGTTTCCTTTCCCTCCTTTGGGATAAATAACGCACGGTGGCGACTCTCCTGTCTTTCTTCGCCGGTTGTTTTTTTCGCATTCCATTTTTCAGGTTGCGACAGGCCCTTCTCCATGTGGGGAATTGATATGATTGGCATGATTGAGCCTAAAGCTCCGAACAGACATCGTTTCATTCTGGTGGTTATTGACTACTTCACAAAGTGGGTTAAGGCGGCCTAGTACGCAAACGTAACCAAGCAAGTTGTTGTGAGGTTTATCAAGAATCAGATTATAGGCTATTATGGTGTGCCGAATAAGATCATTACTGATAATGGATCGAACTTGAACACTAATATGGTGGAAGCTCTTTGCAAAGACTTCAAAAATGCACATCATAATTCTTCTCCCTACAGGCCTAAGGTGAATGGGGTTGTTGAAGTTGCGAATAAGAACATTAAGAAGATCATTCAGAAAATGGTTGCGACGTATAAAGACTGGCATGGGATGCTCTCATTTGCTTTGCATGGGTACCGTACATCCATCCGCACTTCAACAGGGGCAACCCCTTTCTCACTTGTTTATGGCATGGAAGTTGTGCTCCCATTAGAGGTCGAGATCCCATCGTTGCGTGTTTTGATGGAAGCCAAGTTGACTAAAGATGAATGGTGTCAAACCAGATATGACTAGTTGAATTTGATTGAAGAGAAAAGGTTGAATGCCATGTGTCATGGTCAGTTATATCATTAGAGAATGAAGAAATCTTTTGATAAGAAGGTCATGCCTCATGTGTTTAGAGAAGGTGACCTTGTGCTCAAGAAGTTTTATCTTTCAAACAAGATGCTAGGGGAAAATGGACTCCTAATTATGAAGGCCCGTATGTTGTTAAGAGAGCCTTTTCAGGCGGTGCTTTGATTCTTACAACTATGGATGGTGAAGAGTTCACTCGGCCTGTGAATGCTGATGTAGTCAAGAAATACTTCGCGTAAAAAGAAAATAATAGCTCGCTAAGTTGAAAACTCGAAAGGGCGGCTTAGGCAAAAATGAGCGTCTCGGTGGATTGAAAACCCGAAAGGGTGATCCAGGAAAAAGTTAGAGACATAAAAACAGAAAATTTATCCCGATAAATTGAGTACCCCACCTTGGGGCAATTTATGCAAAAATTAGGGATTTCAGCAAGTAACTGCATTTGTTTGGTCCTGATCATTGGAAGCATTCTTGAGCAAGTCAGCCGATTCTAATTCATCATTTTCAACGAAAGCCAAGAGCACAGTGGACATTGAAGTTGATAGAAGGATTAGTGATCATTGTATTCAATATAGCCCTTTTCCATGTAAATTACCATTTTTCGACTTTTGTAAAGATCTATGGAGTCTTATCATTTACAGACTACCATTCTATTTAAATAAAGTTGAGCTTTTTATCCAATTGTTTCTACTCTTATTTATCTTTCAGCTAAACAGAATTAAATTTTTATGATGATAATTTTGAAATGATAAAAATCATTTTTCTTAAAATAATAAAAGCAATTACTTTTAAAAAGCAAACAATTTCAGTAAGGAATATCAACAACAACCTGATGACAAGTGAGTCCCAAAGTGCGAAGCATTGTTGGTCCTCCCCAAGCAGTTGGTTGAGTCATCTTTTCATCCCCAACATCAATTCAGTTTCTCCAACCGAGTTTTATAACCACCTCCCCATCTGAGTTGTGGGCACGTATACTCAACAGTTTGCATAAATTCGGCACAAATTGTTTTGTTCCCCTCAAGTCGCCAGCAAAGTTCACTCCTGAACCTCGCCCGCACTGTTTCTTGAGCAGTAGTTTTTTGTTCCTCTGCAAGGTTGTCTCCCATTTTGGTATGGTGTTGACCTAAAAATCCCCGCAGAGTTGATGATGCAGATCCTCAGCGGATCTTTTCTCTTTCCCCAGTCAGGGTCGAGTGGTTTGTGGTGGATGGTTTAGGTTCGTCCCAAACTTTTCTCTCCAATTGATGCCTCCATCTTATCGAGATCAGCCGAGTGTTGTAGCGATAATTCAGATCAGTGACATTTGTATCCTTTGTGATCGTTTTGTGAGCATAATCATCATATATACATATACATATACATTCATACATCAGATATTTCATTATACATTATTATTGCACTTTTTGATTCATTATTTTTTCCGATCCTCTGCTATGGTGATATCTTTTCCCCACGTAGATTTGGTGTGTATGTCCTCCCTCAATTATAGAGTGTCATCCCCTTAAGCAGAAAGAATTTAACCTTTCTCATTCCCCCACTGAGTTATTTCCTCGTGGACGATTATTATTTCAGCTTCCTCCCTAGTGGATTATCGAGATGGAACCACTCCCCCTGAATTATATCCTCAGTGGGTCGAGTCTTTCTTTGACTGTTTTTTTCTAGCTCTTACTTAAATAGATGCTTTGGTCCCCTGAGAGTCTACTACCTAGTAACTGGTAATATTCTTCTCAATTTGTGAGTACCTTACTCTTACCCAATACCCGGTAATAGTAATTTATTCCCTCTTATTTTCCCTAGCGGATTCTTTTCACGTTTCCCCAAGTAGTTTATGCTTGATATGTTCATCCTAACTGGTGACGGATATTCTCCTCTTTTGGTTTTCTACCCAGTAAAAAGGTATTTGTAATCCCTATTTTGTTCCCCAGAGAGTTAATCCTTGATATGTTCATCCTAACCGATGACAGGTTTTCTCCTCTTTGCGGTCTACTACCCGATAACCGGTAGTTGTAAATCCTGTTTTCCCCTGCTGAGTCTATCCTTGATATGTTCATCCTAACTGGTGACAGATATTCTATCTAGTAACTGATAGATATAATTCCTACTTTTCCCCGACAATATATCCTTGATATGTTCATCTTAACCTATGAAGGATATTCTTCCGTTTGAGATTATCCTTGATATGTTCACTTTAGCGAGTGACGGATATTCTGTTTCTTTGGTCTTTTTCCCAATAATCGGTAGTTGTAAATCCTATTTGGCTTTTCCCCAGCAGGTTATTCTTACTCAGTAATTGGTAATGAATATACCTCATGTGTCCCTCAACGAGTCAGCCTTGATATGTTTACCTTAACCAGTAACGAATGTCCTCTCCGACAGATTACATTATCTTCCTACCCAGTAACCAGTAATAGATAATGTACTTCTGGTACTCCTGTGTTGAAGTGCATTCTTTCCCAGTTGAGCTTGAGTGCGTATTTTCTCAGTGGGATCGCATTTTCCTATTTGGTTCGAATATTTCAGCTTTCTTCTGATTTACCCGCAGGTTTTTCCCTTTATCCCCAGTTGAGTCCTTCCATTGATTTATTTTCATGGAATCCTCTTGTGTCTCCAGCAGTTTTGAGTCGTAGCCTGGCCTATACATAACTTTTTACCCCCCCAGAGTCTCTATCTCCCCAGTGAGTTATCCTTACGGAATGCATTATTCTCCTGTGGACTTTCAGTCTCTCCGATTTTTTTTTCTCTGTGGCAACATTTTCCCCACGAAGATTCCTTTTCAACATTTCATATCATATGCATCATGAGGTCTCTTAGGGACCAATTTTTTTCTATTGTGTTATTTAAGTCCATTCTACTGAGTCGATACGAAGATTTTAACCTTAATCTCCTCAAATGGAACTTCCTTAAATAGGGGCAACTGTAAGACACCAATTTTGACCCTCAGATCCCTCATGTTATCTCATCATATGCATTAGCATTGGGATCACACCTTGGCATTCTCCTTACCCCTCCATTCAATGGGTTTGCATTAGGAGAGATCACGAAGCACATCTTGATTGTATCATACTTTTTTTTCATTATTCACTAACCAAAATCCCAAAAATATGTCAATATATAGTTTGTTGCTTTTGTAGGAAATGTGTATGCTCACCTATGCTCCATCAAGCTCATATCTAGGGTTTAAGACCCTCAATACAAGGATATCAATCAAGAATTAGTTTACATTGGTTCTAAGCATAATATATGGATCCCCATGATCTTCACATGTTATTTTGATCAAGAAATCATCAAGAGTTTGGAGTTTGTTTGCCTTGGAAACCCTAATTCATCTGGGTATCTTATGTGACTTCTTCAACAAGTTTCTTCAACAATTGATCAAATACTTAAAGGGATACTTCACATTACATCATATTATGCATATATGATCCTCCATGAGTCCCAAAAGTAAAGATAATTTTAGGCTAGAAAGATGGTTCATGGTGGTTGACTAGAGAAAGTCAAGTGGTCAAAACTGGGGTTCCCTAGACCCTATCTCCTACAAATTTTGTCATATCAAAATGATTACAAGAACAACATTACTAAAAATGACATTCCAAACAACTTTCATGTTAAAGTCAAGAGCTCGTTTTACTTGGAAAGTCATTTTTTATGGTGAAAGATTATAGGTCATTTTGTCTGAACCCTAGTTTGGAGGTACACTTCCCAAGACCATAACTTTCTCAATTTTTATGAGATGAAATCTATTAAAATTCCATGATCAAATTCAATATGTTTACTTCAACTTTTATGTTTGGAGGAAGTTCAAATTCTACTTGAAAATGCATGTGCCAAGAGGAAACATTATAGGTCATTATGGGCCAATACCATTGAACAAGTGATTTTCCTCAACTTCTAAAATGCATAACGCCTTCATGCCAAATACAAATGAGGTTATATTTGTGACCAAATTTAAGATGTTTGAAAGAGCTACAATTTTGATGAAGGAAAGTTTCTCATTTGAAGTCCATAGAAAAAGTTATTCAAGGTGGAAGAAGTGAACATTTGACTTGGGACTTAGAAAATTTTCAAATATGTTTGATCTCCCAAACTTCCACCTCAAAATTCATCATTATCCAAGCTCCAAATTAAAAAGTGTTCAACATGAAAGTTGTTCCCCTTGATCTCACCTTTTAGAAAAGTCCAAGATCATCTCATTTGGCCCAAGGATGAAGGACTTTCACATAGGTGCAATATGAAGAACCATTTGGATGATTTCCACTTCCACTTTTCATACACGATTGCATGGCTTTGTAACATGATTTTAGCATGACCCTCACTCATTTTTTAGACCTGATTACATCACTTGATGGGCCTATCACACGCATATGCAAGCATGCAAGGGAATTTCTCAAAATTGGCCAAAATTGGAAGTGTGTGGAAATGAATCTCATTCGCTATAAATAAGACCCTCATTGCTCAGAATTAAGGACCTCATGCCCAAGCTTTGAACCTACAATCCCAAACCCTCACCATTGAAGGATAATCTTGAAGGTTTTCTTTGAAAATCGAGTTTCAAATCTCCATCTGTTTTGAGATTGAAACTCCAAGAGTTTAGACCTTTTCTTGATCCTAATCACTTCCAACAAGCATCTGAAGCAAGGCCGAGCATAATTGGAATCAAGATCATGCCAATCTGAAGCTCAATTGAAGGTGAATTTTCAGAATTTTCTTCTCTTCGATTCTCCCTCAATTCTTCACCATTCTTTGTGTTTTTTGGTAGTCTGAAGTTCTATCAATGTAGGGAAGAAGATTGAGTTGCTTTAAGGTCAAATCGAAGCAACTCAATTCATGATCCTCAAAATTCAAATCCCTGTATCTTTTTATATACTTGGAATTGGAGAAAATTGAGGCCAGATTCGAGCTCCTGAGCATTTTTTCTTTAAATCCATGTATTTGTTTTTTATTTTGGTGATGGTTGATGGTGGACCAGTCTGGTGAGGTCTACCGGAGAAGAAGACCGGAGCCCTAGCTCCGGTGATGTGCTGCCACATATCTCAGCCACATGATCCGTTTGAAATGTTTTAATCTCATACGTCCAATCTGATTACCAAGCCTGCAACGTATTGATTAAGAACTATCGTGGATTGTGCGCGCTTGGCCATCAGATATGCCACCTCAATTAATTAGGGAGATCTGATGGCCCTCCTTTTTTTGATTTTTTGATTTTTGTGTTTAATCTATTTATTTTGATTAATTCATATTAATTTCATTTTTAATCCAAAAAATATGTGACTTTCACCAAAAATCTTTAAATATTTTCCTCTTTTATTTTCTGAATTAAAATCATTTTTTGGATTAATTTTGATATTTTTCATGAATTAATTATTTTTGTGCAAATTTTTAATTGTTTAAATTTTTTTCTGACTTTTCAAAAATTATGAAATTTGTTGTCTAAGGTCCTTTGACCTTGTTTGACCTAGGATAAATCTCTTGGCCTTTTATTTTATGTTTTGAAGAGGTTTTAGGTTTTGACCAAACTAAATTTAATTTAAATGCATTTTTTAATTTGATTTTTAATTGATTAATTCTGTAGAAATTATGTTGAGCCATTTTTATTGACTTGTGAAGTTTGACTATGTGTTTGGGCCTTGGTCAAGGTTGATTTGACTTTTGTTGGACTAAAATCATTGGATTTAGGGGGTTGATGAAATGTACATTTCATCTCCCAAAATGAATGAATGATTTTAAATTGATAAAATTCCTCCCATGATCAATTTGTGTTTCTCTCATTTCCCCTCCCTCTTCATATTCAATCCCATTCTCTCCTATCCTCTCTATTGACCAATGAATTCTCAATATCCTAAGGCTAATTGGTTCATCAATAACTTTGTGTTATATGAACCAATACAAGTATGGATGAGATAGGTTCATCCTTTGATCGTTTTTGTTTTTGTTTTTGTGTGTGGTATCTTTTAGGAGTATTGTTCATTATACCATATCTCTAACATGCATTAACACCAAAAAATTTATGGTATTGTGTAGAAACTTGGCCTTTTTTCCTTCCTTTGGAAGATGTCTTGGTTCAAGGATCCATGCTTGTGAATAGAGGGTTGAGTGTTCTCCAAAGAATGACTTAATCAATTCAAAAGCAAACTCCACTAACTCCTAATCAACTAACATTTGACTAACATTATTATTGCCTTTATTTTCAAGTCATTTACTTTATGCAATTTAAATTCAAGTTACTTACCATTTCATTTGTCATTTACATACCATTTAACTTGTTTATATTCATGTCATTTTCACTTTGCTCACTTGAGCCATATATTGTGATCGTATATATATGTTTGTGTATTTTGTTTGTGTTTGTGGTCTTAGGACTTTAAAATACTTAATAAACAACAAAAACCCTAAAAAATGTTTGTGTGGACTGTTGGATTTGATCTGAGCTTTTGGACTTAGAATTAGGCAACATTCCATATGCAAAAGGACTTGGCCAATGCCAACATTTCTGAGACCAAGTTATTATGATTTAAGATTTCATCTGATGCAAGTATTGGGATCTACATGAATTCATCTACTACATAGTCTTGATATAACTATTACTTTGAACTTGTGTCTAATGCCTTATTTTGAGCTAATCAAGGAGTATGTCATCTGATACATGAGAAGACAAAGAAGATTGTTAGCTGCGAAGTTGCTTGCTTGGTTTAAGACCCCAATTTTAACCCTAAGATCCCTCATGCAATCTCATCATATGCATTAGCATTGGGATCATACCTTGGCATCCTACTTACCCCTTTTTCATTGGGTTTGTTTTGGGAGAGATCACCAAGCACCTTGTGATTATATCATACTTGTATATTATCATTTTACTAACCAAAATACCAAAAATATGTCTTTGTATATGCCTAACTTTTTGTAGGTAGGGCATGAACCTCATTGATCCATTAAGTTCATGTCTAGGGTTTGAGACCCTTATGGCTAAAAGCATAACCAAGGATTGATTCACAATGTCTCAAAGCATCATATATGAGTCCCATTGATCTCTACATTTTATATTGTTCAAGTATTCTTCAAGAGTTTGGAAGTGATTTGCCTTGGAAACCCTAGTTTGACTGGGTATCTTGAGTAACTTCTCCAATAAGCTATCTCACCAATTGATCAAATTACTCAAGGTATACTTCAAAATTCATCATCTTATAAATATATGATCTACCATGAGCCAAGAAAGTCAAGAGAATTGAAGGTTAGCAAGTTGGTTGATGGTGGTTGGTCAGATGAATTCATCTAATCAAAATTGGGTCTCCCTAGACCCTATCTCCTACAATTTTCACCATATGAAAATGATTCCAAGAGAAATATTACCCTAAGTGACATTCCAAACAACTTTCATGTTGAGACGTAGAGCTAGTTTTTCTTGGAAAATCATTTTCTATGTTGAAACATTATAGGTCATTTTGTCTAAACCCTAATTTGAAAGTCAACTTCCCAAGGACATAACTTGCTCAATTTTTATGAGATGAAAGATTTCTAAGTTGCACAATAAAATTAAAGATGTCTACTTCAACTTTGATGTTTGGATTGATAGCTAAATAAACTTTTATGAGCATGTGATATGAGGATACATTATAGGTCATTTTAGACCTATACCATTGAACAAGTGATTTTTCCAAACTTCAAAAATACATAACTCTACCATTCTAAATCCAAATGACATGAAATTAGTGACCATTTTAAAGGTCTTTGAAAGAGATATAACTTTGATGAAGACACATTTCTCATTTGAAGCTCACATAAAAAGTTAAGCAAGGTGGAATATTGAGATATATGGCTTGACACTTAGAAAACTTTTCAATATGTTGAAATTTCCAAACTTCCACCTCCAAATTCACCATGATCCAAGTTCCAAATAAAAAAGTGTTCAACATCAAACTTGTTCCCCTTGATTTATGCTTTCCAAAGAACCAAAGTTTATGTATTTTGTATGAAGTTTTCTAGGTCTGCGCATGGCTTTAACAGAGCTGCATCATTGGAGAATATCAAATGTCCAAAACTCCACATATCATTGCCTTGACACTAAAGCCTCATTTGAACTTCAGAACAGTTGGATATGGATCAAATTGGAATGCTTCATGGGCATGTACACGCCCATTAAAGCTTGTGCATGAAATGACCAAATTTAGAAATTTTTCAAGTGTGCAATTATCAATCCCTAATGCTATAAATACAAGGCCTCTGAGCTCATTTCAAAGACCCTTGCGCGCCAACTTTTCCCCCTAATTGAAACCCTCACATTTCAAAGGAAAACCTGAGAATTTTCAACTTGAAAATTGAGTTTGAATCTCACTGTTTGGTGATTCAAGAACTCCAGGATCCAAAGATTTGTATCATTGCTAAACCTCTCCTGCAAGCTTCTCAAGTGTGATCAGATCAAGGTTGAAGCAAGCAACATCAAGTTCTACACAGCATTGAAGGTAAATTTTCAAAAACTTCATCTCTTCGATTCTCACTCAATTCTCATCAATTCTCTTGGATCTTTGGTTGTCTGAAGTCCTACCAATGTAGGCAAGAAGATTGAGTTGCTTAGAGGTCAAATCGAAGTAACTCAGTTGACACACCTCAAAATTCAACTCCTCATATCTTTTTATATATTTGGAGTTAGCTGAAATTGAGGTCAGATTCGTGCTCTACGCCATTTTTTCTTTCATATCATGTCCTCCCTTTTCATTTTCTTGATGGTGATGAGTGAACCAGTCCGGTGGACCTCGCCTGAGAAGGTGACCGGAGGTCCAGCGCCGGTGGTGTGCTGGACAGGTTCTAAACCATTGATCTCATTTAAAATGTTTTAATCTCACGCGTTGGTTTTAATTACCATCCCTGCAGCGCATTGACTTAGGTCTATTGTGGAACACGCGTGCTGATCCACTTGATCTGCCACCTCAATTAATGAGGGAGATCTAGTGGTACACGTTTTTTCTGATTATTTGAATTTCATTTAATTTGTTTTATTTTCATTAATTCATATTAATTTTAATATTGATCCAAAAAATATGAGAGTTTCACCAAAAAAAATTTAAATAAATTCCTCTTTCATATTCTAAATTAAAATTATTTTTTGGATCATTATTAATATTTTTCATGATTTAATTGATTTTGTGATCATTTTAAATTGTTTAAAAATACTTTTAAGTCTTTAAAAATTTTGAATTTTTTCTCCAAGGTCCTTTGACCTTGTTTGACCTATGATAAATCTCATGGCCATTTCTTTGGTGTTTTGATGAGATTTTAGGAATTTGGCAAACCATATTTAATTTAAATGCATTATTTTAGTATTTTTAATTTGAATAAATGCCAAATAATTGTGTTGACCTCTTGTGATGATTTGTGTAAGTTTGACTTATGTTGTTGAGCCTTGGTTAAGGTTCATTTGACTTTGTTAAGTTAATATCATTGGATTTAGGGGATTGATGTAATGTACATTCCATCTCCCAAAATGAATGAATGATATTAATTTGGTAAAAGTCCTCCTTTGACCAATTTGAGTTTTGATTCATTTCCCTCCCTCTTCATCTATCTCCCATTCTTTATGCACTCATCTCATTTGGCCTATGATATCTCTGAGTCCTAAGGCTAGTTGATTGGAAAATCAACATAAGTATGGATGAGATTAGGCCACCCCTTTTGCATATTCTTTTTGTGTGTGGTATGTTTCATGAGCATAGTCCATTATACTATGTCTCTAGCATGCATTAACACCAAAATTCTATTGCCCGACCTCAAATAGTTGTGACTTATACATAAGTCCAATTACGATTGCTTAACATAGCGCTAAATTTTTGACACAAAAGGCATAGCATTCTAGTTAGTGAGATTGTAAGTCTCCCCTCTTTCATGGTATTGTGTGGAAACTTGGCCTTTTTTCCTTCCTTAGAAAGATGTATTGGCTCAAGTATCCATGCTTGTGATAAGTGGGTTGAGTGTTCTCCAAAGAATGACTTGAAATGAAAAGCAAAAAGCAAAACAATACTAACTTCTAACTCACTAACAACTAACATTTAATTTCAAGTCATTTATTTTAATGCACTTTAATTTTTGAGTTTTATTCATTTGCCATTATTCATACCATTCTAATTGTTTATGTATGTGCAATTTTTACTTTGTCCATTTGGAGCATATTGTGTGATATATCTTGTTTGTGTATATTTTGTTTGTTTGTGTGGTCTTTAACCATTAATGTACATAATAAGAACAGAAACCCTAAAAAACTTTTGTGTGGACTGTTGACTTGATCTTGGACAAATTGGACTTAGAATCTAGGCAACCTCCCTATGCTAAAAGGACTTTTGTGTGGACTTGGCCAATGCCAACTTGTGTGAAACCAAGTGCTTATAATTTGAAACTTCATCTGATACATCTTTGAAGATCCCTTTGAGTTCATCTGCAACATGATCATTGTGAAGATGTTATTTTGAACCTGTGAATTGTGGAATTCATCTGTTACATGAGAAAATTTGAAGAAGATTATGGAGTGGCTAAAGCTTGGATGGGGATATCTTTATTTGATGCATTGCTCTTCAAGTTAATATTGTATGCATTGTTTGTTGCTTGATTCTAATATCCAAGGGAATTTGGGGTTTATATATGGCATTCTTGCCTATTGGATTGCTACCCATCGGTCAGATCTTTTCAACTCTTAACTTTTAATTTTGTACATAGGATTAGTCTCTTCATCTCCCCCCCCCCATTTCTTTTAATCTTAAAATCTCTCCCTCCTTTCAAAAAACTTCTTTGTTTGAACTTGTTATTTTCTAAATTTTGACCACTTTGTAAACTAGAAACTTTGGCCTTATGCCATTGCATTTTTAAACTTCTTTTCTTAATCAAACTTGTAAATAGACTTAACCATACTTGACTTAAACTTTCAAAAATCCAAAAATAACTAACTCATTCAAACCATTTTTAGGCCTTTGTGCCTTTTAAACTAAATTTTTTGTTAAAAGCAATGCACCCACTTTGAAATTTGTATCACGAAGTACGAGGTTTTGATCCCTCATTCTCATGTTGGTACGTAGGCACAAGTCTGAAGGTCTTGTCAAACACAAAAATATAATTAATGAAGTCTTTTATCATCCCCTCACTTTATTTGTTTGTAAACACCACTTTGAACAAAATACATATGCACACAAAAAAGGGCTCCCTAGGAGTACCTAGGACACTTTAGGTGCTAACACCTTTCCTCAGTGTAACCAACCCCCTTACCTGTAATCTTTGACATTTTATTAGTTTTGATTTGAAAATTTTTTACTTTTGGGTTTTATTCATACTTTTCCCTTTTCCTTTGGAAATAATAAAAGCGCGGTGGCGACTCTGGTTTTATTGATGTCTTGCTTATCCATAGCTTGATAATCATGAATTTACCGCTACACTTGGATGTGGCTATCTTTATTTGATGCCTTAATCTCCATATTGCTATTTTCTTGTTGATATTGCTTGATTCAAAGTCCAAAGGGAAAGTGGGTTTTCTATATGACATTCTTGTTTGTTGGATTGCATCCCATTGGTCAAGTCTTTTCAACTCTTAACTTTTAATTTTATGCTTAGGATTAGTCTCTTCATCTTCTACCACTTCTTAAATTTCAAAATATCTCCCCCTTTTCAAAAACCTTCTTTGCTTGTGATTTCAAAACTTAGACTATATTGCAAATTAGAAACTTTGGCCTTATGCCATTGCATTTTTAAATTGTTTTCTTAATCAAATTTGTAAATGAACTTAACCATATTGACTTAGAATTTCAAAAGACAAAAAGAACTAACACTCATTCAAACTCTTTTGGGCCTTTGTGCCTCTTTTAAATTTAAACTTTTGATTAAAAAAGCAATCCACTCATTTTGAAATTGATACCATGAATTACGAGGTTTTGATCCCTCATTTTTATGTTGGTACGTAGGCATAAGTCCGAAGGTCTTGTCAAACACAAAAATATAATTAATGAATTCTTTTCTCATCCCCACACTCTATTTATTACTTTCGCGCGATGGCGTTATTTATCCCAAAAGAGGGAAAGGAAACGCTCAATTACAAACATCTTTTATACCAAAACACATACACACATAAAAAAGGGCTCCCTAGGAGTACATAAGACACTTTGGGTGCTAACACCTTCCCTCTATGTAGCCAACCCCCTTACCTGTAATCTCTGGCATTTTATTAGTTTTGATTTGAAAACTTCTTATCTTTGGGTTTTGTTCGTACTTTTCCCTTTTTCCTTTGGAAACAATAAAAGCGCGGTGGCGACTCTGGTTTTATTGACGTTAAGTTTATCCATAGCTTAATGGTCATGAATTTACCTCTACAATAATCCCCTTCGCTTTGGGATTTGGCGATCAAATCATCGACATAAACCTCAATTTCCTTATGCATCATATCATGGAAAAGAATGACAACTACTCTTTGGTAAGTTGCCCCAGCGTTTTTGAGACCGAATGACATTACCTTGTAGCAAAATGTTCCTTAATGGGTGATGAATATGGTCTTTTCCATGTCTTCTAGATCCATCTTAATTTGATTATAACCCGAGAATGCATCCATGAAGGAGAAGACTACGAACTTAGCAGTGTTGTCTACCAAAGTCTCAATATGTGGCAGAGGGAAATCGTCCTTCGGACTAGCCTTGTTTAGATCCCTATAATCAACATACATCCCAACTTTGTCATCATTTTTTGGTACTGGCACAATATTAGCTACCCATTGGGGGTACTTCGCAACTGCTAGAAAATCGGAATCAAACTAACGCTTCACCTCGTCAAAAATATTTAGAGCCATGTTGAGTCTCGCTCTTCGGAGATTTTGCTTCACTAGTGGGAAATCTGGCTGTAGTGGCAGCTTATGGACAACAATATCGGTATCTAGACATGGAATATTCTGATACGACCATGCAAATACATCCACGTATTCTTGTAGCAACTTGAACAATCTTTCTTTGATGCTTTCCCCAAGTGTAGTACAACCTTTGACCTCTTCCTTGGTGCCAAGGTTGATTGTCTCCATCGGTTCTTGATGTGGCTGAAGGGCCTTGGGCTCGTGCTCGAGCAGCCTTTCCATTTCGCGATGCCACAATCTTCCTCACCCTCCTCTTCTTCTTGGTAGATAGGAGGTTCAAAGTTATAGGAAGTAGTAGGGTCATCGGATTCAACTGGTTTATTGGTTTTTCTGCATGTTTTGAATGATTGCTTTATTAGAAAAATGGAAATAAGAATGCACAATTTTTTTGTATTATTGTTATTTTTTTGAAAAGATTGCCATTTTCAGGTAAGAAAGACAGTAAATAATAAGAATTTGAACAAAATGCTCTTTATTTGTCATAACAATTTTTGAAATTTAAAATGGCCTTACAAATGATCTGTTAGCCTTGGGCATAAGTAGGGATTTTGAAAAAATAAACAAAGGAAAACACAATTACTTTGACACGAGAAAAACTTATGGAATCTCAACTGCAACCCAATTTGTTAAAGATGCTTCACACCGTTATATCAAATTTGATGCTTCTTCATCTTCAGTGTCATCTTCAACTGCACCGACTTGATCCCCATGGATAAAACATGTGCTTAGGAAGAATTCTTTAATGCTCTGTATGTGGTCCTTTGTAGGGACCATGGCTCCTTTCTTAGCAGAACGCTTGTACCCCAAACCAAAACGATCTTTTTTCTCGATGACTTGCCCCTAACCTGTAGGGCCTCCACTTTCAATTGTTGACTTCACGCTTTTCAAATATGTAAATGAAAAATTGGCTTTCTCAACGGGTCCTTTACTTCCGCAAGTGTGGCATTGGTTGTCTCAAGTGCTTGGAAATAAGTTTCCAAAGCATCTTCATCAGCCTCGATATAACAGAAAGAGGAGAGTTGACTAATGATGAAATATTCTTCGCCTGAGACAATGACGAGATTGTTGTTGACGACAAACTTCATTTTCTAATGCAAAGTAGAAGTCACTGCCCCAACAACATGTATCCATGGACGTCCCAAAAGGAAGCTATAAGTGGCATTGATGTCCATGACTTTAAAAATGATAGGGAATACATGCAGGCTGATTTGGATTGGTAGCTCTACCTTCCCAATCATTGTTCTTCGGGAACCATCAAATGCTTTAACCACAAGCACACTGGGTCTCATCTCTGACCCTTGGTAAGACAATTTAGCAAGTGCCCTTTTTGGTAGAATATTGAGGGAAGATCTAGTGTCAAATAAAACCCTAGCTAGAACATCTTCTTGGCACTTTATGGATACATGTAAGGCGCGGTTGTGATTCTTTCCTTCCTTAGGAAACTCTTCATTGCTGAAAATTAGAGTGTTGTAAGCTGTGATATTGGCGACCACCCCGTCGAATCGGCCAACCGTTATATCTTGAGTAACATGAGCTTGGGCAAGCACTTTAAGTAGAGCCTCCCTGTGAGCTTGGGAGTTCAGAAGCAAGGATATGATAAATATTTTTGACGGTGTTTGATGTAGCTGATCGACTATTTTGTAGTCTCTTTTCTTTATCATTTTCAGAAATTTAACCGCTTCACCCTATTGCAACGCTGACTGTTGTAACACGGTGGGAGAACTGACTTTAGTTAAATGTTGCGGATAGCAAGAGTCGCCACCGACTTTTATTTTATCCAAAAGGAAAGGACATAAAAGAACAGGAAAGACCTTAAAAAGATTTTGAGTTCGGGGGGTAGGTTATACAAAGGGAAGGTATTAGCACCCTTTATATCCATGGTTATCCATGGGCTCTTAGTTACTTAGCTCACTTTGTTTGTTTGCAAGAGTGTAGTGTGTGATTAGAAAAATTTCTTTAAGTACTTTGTAATGACCCTCGTATAGGTGTATACAAAGCCTAGTTTAGAAATTATGAGGTGTAAAAGTAATTTTGAAAAGTGTGAGCAAGTAACTATGAGATACCTACCCTAGATTAAGTCTTTCGTGTTCTCGTATATTCTTTCAATGGTAAGACTGCCCCTATTATTAAAGAATAGGTAGTCATTACCTTGGATGTGTTTAAGGGACGGGCGTAGGGTCATCGTATGGTCAATGAAGGCAACATAAGGGGTGTCTTTAGCAACTCGTAGGGACTATCATCATATTTACCGAAGGGACAAGATCATTATATTGTAGGCAACCTCGTAGGGACTTGATCTTTTAAGTTTATAGGGACTTGATGATTTTTCTGTTTGAAGGGACTTTGCTTAAGACACCCCTATTTTCGAGGGACTTGACCATTTAAAGAAGGCAACCAAGAGGAATACCCTAGGAAGTACATATGGCGATCAAAGATCGACTTACGTGTGTGAGTGTTATTTTTCAGATATTTGTCTTGAATTTAATTTTCTAAGTTCAATTATTTACAGTTAGTTTTTTGCACTCCCTAAATTACTAACCACGCAATAAATATTTACAAAAATAAAAGCAAGAAAAATATGTGTTTAAAATAAATTAGTAATAATAAAAGAATTTAAAATATATTAATGTACAAATTATAAAATAAAAGAGTTATATGAAAAATATTGAGTTTGTTATTTACAAAATAAATAAAGATTATAGAAAATATCAAATTATTAGATTAATAGGTTTATTATTATTTTTCAATTAGAAAAATGGTCAATTAGATTTTATTTACAAAATATATAAGGATTTATTATTATAAGTAAGTAATAAAGAAAAGTTATTAAAATAGTTAGTATTTATTATTTATTTACAAAAAATATAAAGGTTATAGAAAAATATTAAATAATTAATTTAGTAGGTTCTCACGCCCTACATTACTAAACCACGCAGTTAATATAGGATCAATGGCAGGAATTTAAATGGCAGAAAAATAAATGGCAGAAAAATAAAATGGCAGAAAATAAAATCCTAATTATTACAACGCTTTGGTGCAGTTACATAATAAAGATGGCGAAAAGTAAAACTGAAAATATTACAAGTTAAAACTTAAAATATTACAAGGGCGAAGCAGTTACAGTGTATGAATAACATAAAAATGAGCGAAAATAGGAAATAATAATAAGGTTTGTTAAGGTTTAAGAAAAGGTTTATGGTTTAGAGGAAACAACACGGTTAAAGTTTTAGGTTTGAAATTTAGAGTTTGTGGCGAAATTGTCAGGGTTTAGGAAAAATCTGGGTAGTTAGTTATGAAAAAAAATGTGCAGATCTAAATATATGTATATATAAAAAAATGAATTTAAAAAAAGCAACGGCGTTGCTAGCGCAAAATTGCGATCATCGCAACTGGATCGGATAACACAAATGTCACGCCTCATACACGTATATGTGAAAACGGCGTATTGACACGATCCGATCCGAAAACATAATCAAATTATAACATAAAATAGAAATATATATATATATATTTAACACACTAGTTACATATATGAACATGTATTTGAAACACAGTAACAAATATATCAACAAAATAGATAAAGTATATATCATATAGAAACTATTAGCAAACTGTGTGTACGATAGTATAGATCAGCCACTCTCAGTTTCTCTTTTTTGTTCTGTCTTTTGGCCTCCCTCTATCAGTCATGCTAGTAAATATATATAGGAACAAATTAGGTTAATGATAATGGGCCTAAGTTTATTTTGAAACCCAATATTAAATTAAAAACTGAATAAAGTTAAATAATTAAAATAGTTAAAATTAAAATAAAAACTAATTAACCTATTTATTTATTCTAGACCCAATATAAAATTAAAAACTGAATAAAGTTAAATAATTAAAATAGTTAAAATTAAAATAAAAACTAATTAACCTATTTATTTATTCTAGACCCAATATAAAAATAAATAGACTCAAAAAAAATAAAAGTCGGGCACCAAAATGCTCGAAAAAATAAAATGAACACGTCAAAATAATCAGCGCGAAATAAATGACTCGGAAAAATACAGCGTTTGGTCGGATTTTGAAATAAAAATTATGACTGTTTAAACCGCTCAGACTAATCAACATATGACCAAAAATAGTCGTAAAAATATTTTTAGCATGTCAAATTAAACCACGTGAACCGCAGATTAATGTTACCGACATTTGCAAACTTAAACCTGACATTTTTCGTTGACTAATTTTAGGCACAGTTAAAAGGTTAATTTGACCAGTCTGTTTGTAAATTTCGAGAAATTATTCTGGCTAATATTAAGACAGAAAAAATGTTATGCTATGAAGATGATGCAAATGAATGTGAAACAAAAAATTGGTTAGAGTTAAAAATAGAGGGCAAATTTTAGGGTGCAACAGCTGCCCCTGTTCAATTTTCTGAAACCTGAGGAGTTAGATTCGCCTGTGTGCCATTCGTGACTTGGAAGGTTGAAGGGGATTGAACACAAAAGCCCAAAAATTTGCACTCGCCGGTGCGTAAAGTAACACTGATGACTGGTTGTATATGCTTAAGTGGGCTTGAAGATGCCACTTGGAAGAACTGGAGATGGGCTTATAGATGCCATCCATAATATCAGGAGGTGATAATATCTTGATGTTGATACTGGATATCAGTACTAGGTCTTCGTATAGGCCGTCTCTGAATCGTATCTAAGAACATACTTTTAATTGAAGTGTCAGAACCAAATCTTCGTGGCGATTTCTTTCTGAATTAAGTATCAGCACTAGACCTTCGTATAGATCGTCTCTGAACTGTTTTGAATTGTTGAATAGACCAGTAGAAATAAATCTTCATGATGATTATCTCTTCTGGAAATATCCTGGATTAGGGAATAGATCTTCGTATAGACCGTTTGCCTACTATTCAAGAACAAAAGAATATCAGGATTAAATCTTCTGAAAATATCCTGGACTAGGGAATAGATCTTCGTATAGACCGTTTGCCTACTATCCAAGGACACCTTGAGTAATGATTAAGTATCAGCACTAGATCTTCGTATAGATCGTTTCTGACCTGTTGTGAATTGTTGATAGTATTTTATCTGTATATAACCATCCTGCAAGGAAAAGGTTAGTTTATGCAATATGTATGCATGGCATGGTGTATCTAAGTAAATGTATTATGCACTTATGGATATGCCATGGTATGATGTAAATGATGTATGTATGAATCATGCGGCCTGAAGCGTCCGGATATCTTTGTATAACAACTGCTGGCTAGGGAAAATAAATCCCGATTCGTTGCTGAAGAATATGAGGAACTCGTTCCCGTCTTGTTTGATAGTATAGTATTTGTCACTTCCCATATTCGTTCGTCGTACTTCTATTGAAGGAATAAGTTCCTGAGTATCCCGACTGAGGATAAAAGAGATGGACATAAATTCAAGGGGAGACGTAATTCGAAGCATCTATAAAGATAGATTTGCTCTACTGGGGATTTGTAGTGGGGATGAACCGGCGAAGCTTCGTTGAACTACTACCCTCGTTCGTCCTTAGTAAATACTATTACTGCATTTTATGCATTTCTGGTAGACATCAATCGTATTCAAAAGCATACATACATTCAAACACAACCAATGGACGTTTTCGCTTATGTAAATAGAGTAAAAGTAAATCTGGATTCAAAGATGAAATTTTATTTATATCACAAAGTGACCTATACATAGGCAAGTTTGTACAAGGAGACAGAAATCCTAGTAAGAGGAATTCGTCGTAAATTTTTTATAAAACAAAGAAAACAGCTATGTGAAAAATGATCCTATTGAGTTTCAATTCTACTATTGCCATTATCTTCAAATATCTCATCTTCTGCTGTTGAGACAGAAACGATTGGATTGATCTTTATCTGTTTGAACTTGATTTAGGTAGCACCATCAGTTGAAGTTACATGAGTGATCCAAACGAGACATAGTCATACGCTTTAATCCCTAACTTTTGCCTGGATTGCCCTTTCAGGTTTTCAATCCACCGGGATACCCTTTTTTGCCCAAGCCGCCTTTTCAGGTTTTCGACTTGCCGGGTGTACATTTTTTTTATATATATCCCTAATTTTTGCCCGAACCCTTTTGGTTTGCCGGGATGCCCTTATTTTTGCCTAGGCCAGTCAACCTAGCGGGTCTCTTTTTATGCGTAGTATTTTTTAACTATGTCTGCGTTTATAGGTTGTGGAAAGTCTTCACCATCCATAGTAGTAAGCATCATGGCACCTCCTGAGAATACTCTTTTGACCACAAATGGTCCTTCATATGTAGGAGTCCACTTGCCCCTAGGATCACCCTGTGGTAGTATGATACGCTTGATTACCAAGTCACCAGCCTGATATACCTTTGGCTTAACCTTCTTATTGAAAGCTTTGATCATCCGTTTCTGGTACATCTGACCCTGACAAACAGCTGCCAACCTCTTCTCATCAATCAAATTTATCTGGTCGAGTCGAGTCTGAATCCACTCATCTTCATCCAAGCCTGCATCCTTCATGATTCTTAAGGAAGGGATCTGAACTTCAATGGGCAGAACTGCTTCCATACCATAGACCAAAGAGAAAGGAGTTGCCCCTGTCAAAATGCGCACTGAAGTGCGATAACCATGAAGAGCAAAGGGTAACATCTCATGCCAGTCTTTGTATGTTACTGTCATCTTTTGTATGATCTTCTTAAGATTCTTATTAGCAGCCTCCACGGCGCCATTCATCTTTGGCCGGTACGGAGAAGAGTTATGGTGTTTTATTTTGAACTGCGTGCAAAGTTCAGCAATCATCTTGTTGTTCTGCCGGAGAGAGCAGGTTTCTCAGATGTATATTTGATAAGATCCACCTTAGAAATCAATAAAGTGGTATGATTCAACATATACTGTCTTAGTCGGCGAGCAGCCTAAGCCAAAGCATAGCAAGCTTTCTCGAGCTGGGAGTATCTTGTTTCACAGTCGGTACCTTTTGCTAAGGTAGTATATTGCATGCTCTTTTCGACCAGACTCGTCATGTTTCCCCAACACACACCCTATTGAATTTTCTAACACGGTCAAATACATGATTAGAGGTCTTCCTTCAACTGGTGGCATCAGATTTATAGGTTCTTGGAGATACTTCTTGATTTTGTCAAAAGCTTCTTGACATTCATCATTCCATATCATCTCTTGATTTTTCCAGCGAAAACCTCTACATAGTCACGTAACATCCGACTCAATCTTTCTTCGACACTGTTTTCCAAGCCTGCTCCTATTTTGACTTCTTTCTTGTTTACTTCAGTACCCAGATTTACAACCTCAATTGATTCCTCATGCGGCTGTGTAACTTTCTCTTCTTGTTGTAATAACCTAGCAAGCTCTACAGGTACTTCACAATCTTCATCCTTTCCATCTTCAGCTTGATAGATCAGATTCTCGAAATTATAATTGGCAATAGTAGAACTGTTATCAACAGGATCCAGGGTGGATGAGGATCTGCATTTTAGTGATGTGGGTGTGTGTAAGAACACATAGCTGATGAAAATAAAATAAAAGAAAAACAAAGAGCCCAATATTTACGAAAACGAAACGTCCATTGATTTTTATTGAATGAAGTATGCAAATGAAATGACATCCCGAAACAAGCATACCATTGTGCCCCGGGTAAGGCACAGGGCTTAAAAATAACAACGCAGTAATAGTATTTACTCCTGACTAAAGGAGATAGGAATAACGTCTTCAGTCTTCCAATTGTTGAGCCCATCACCCACAGTAGGAAAAATCCAGTTATCCAGATTGTAGTCTTCATTATAGTCACCCACAACATTGATTTGATCTTTCATGTTCCCTTGATTGGTGATACGAACAGCACGAGCACGACGAACAGCCTTCTAGGACTCTGCAGTGAAACCCAAACCAAACTTGTCAGACTTGTAAGGAATGCGGGAAGCTGACCCCAAATAGTACAACCACCTTCTTCAACCACAGCTCTAGCATCTTTGAGGGAAGCCATTGTGGGAGGTACTCTGGTAACCACAGGAACTCTTTTAACCACAGGAGGAGCTTCAGTAGCGGGAACGACCCAAGGAACTACTTCAAATGTCTGGCAAGGAGTCTCAACATATTCACCTTCCACTTCAACATACTTAAATGTATTCACATGACTGACCATATATTCTTCCTCTCCATAAACAGTTACGATCTTTCCCTTCACTGGATATCTCAGCTTCTGATGTAGAGTGGAGGTCACAGCACCTGCCCCGTGGATCCAGGGGCGCCCAAGCAAACAAGAGTACGCAGGACGAATATCCATTACATAGAAGGTAGAATCGAAGACTTGAGAGCCTACTTTGATCGGGAGATCTATCTCTCCATGCACCACTCTTCTTGAACCATCAAAGGCTCTCACCACTATATTACTTGGTCTTAACACAGCATCTTCAGGACTGAGCTTGTTCAGAACCTCTTTGGGAACTACATTCAATGAAGAGCCATTGTCTATCAACACATGAGTCAAGGTAGTGCCCCTACATTCAATGGAGATATGTAAAGCTCTGTTATGGTTTCTTTTGGCAGGAGTCAAGTCAGCATCAGAAAAACCTAACCCATTATCATAAGTCAGATGTGCAACACAATTTCCAAATTGATCCACAGAAATTTCATTTGGTACAGGAGCAGTCCTTAAGAATTTGATCAAGGCTTTAGCATGAGCCTCAGAACACAGCAACAAAGACAACATGGAAATTTTGGAGGGAGTATGCCCCAACTGGTCAACAATATCATAATCACTCTTACGAATGATCTTCAGCACTTCTTCCATCTGTTTAGAGAGATTTTCAGCAGTCGGTGCTTCAGCTTGCACAGGTTCAACCACAGGACCTTTTCCTCGAGCATCAGTACTTGGCTCAGAAGTGGAGGTAGTAGTTGGAAGAACTGTATTTTTTGAGGTAGCTGGAGGAGAGAAAATTCTTCCACTTCTGGTGATCTTACTAGATCCAGCAATATTATCAACATCAAGGTTATCATCAGTAACAGGTGTATCAGTCAAAGGTTCCTGCTTAACACCATGGATATAAACATCAGAACCGTAATTCCAGGGTATAGCTTTATCAGAAGTATAAGGAATAGGGCCAGGAGTGGTAATAATCATGGGAGGCACTCTAACTTCAGCAACAGTCTTCACCAGGCCTTCAACAGTAATTTTGATAGGACCCTTGGAAGTGATCTTGACAGTCTGTTCAAGAGCCATTTCTGCTGAAATAAACAGCGAGAAGATAAGATACATGTTCATAAGAAACCTGTGATGCAATAATATGGTATGTAGATGCTTATGCAATGTTTTCAAGGACCGTAGGATTTAAATTTGTTTAAACCACGAAAAAGTAATCTTTTATTAGTAACAAACTTGTTTGCCCCTTGGGCTTACAATAAAAATGAAATGAATACAAAAAATGGGGTTTTAAGTCTCCCATGGACGTTTCCTCTTTGTGTTGAGGTATGAGTTGAGATTCCGCTCCTCGTGAAGTTGTTTTGTTAGCTCCAGGATTCTTTCCTGACTTGCCTTGTAATGAGTCTCAAAAGTATCTCTTTGCTCCTTCAACTGGATCCAGGACCTCTGTAACTCTTCCATGTCAGTGGGCATGTCTGGATGAAGAATGATGTAAGAAGTATCTCCTTCAGCAACAGGCTCCATGGTAACTGGCAGGATAGCAGGATATGGCATCATAAGAGTCTGAGCACGAGATCGTACCCATCTGAGATATGGTTCCATAGGAATAGTGTACTTGGGTTCCAGAGTCTTGCTGTCAACCTTGTTCACTTTACCCCATGCTCGTATGAACCTTTGACGGTAACCTTGAAGATCGTTGTCGTAGTCGAACATAATACCCTGAATAAGCATGTCATGAGGACCATCAGTCCAAGCGTAACCAAACTGACGTAGAGCTAAAGAAGGGTTGTAGGTAATGCCCACTCTTATGCCAAGGAGTGGCACATTAGGGAACTCCCCACAACGGTCAATGATGGTAACATTCTCCATAGATCTAGAGCACCAACGAATATCTGAATGAGAAAGTGACATAATCCTCTTGGACCACCTGAACCCTTGTTCATTCTTCATCACTGATCGAGGAAGGTGAGAAATAAACCACCTAGATAATAGAGGTATGCAACACATCAGAGTTCCTCGTGCCTTCGTAGTACGGGTATGAAGAGAGTGTAAGATGTCTCCAAGTAATGTAGGCACTGGATTGCGAGTCAGAAATATGTTGATGGCGTGTACGTCTATGAACTGGTCTGGATTGGGGAACAGTACTAAGCCATAAATCAATAGGGCTAAGATCTCCTCAAAAACATCATAACTCATAGCCTTCAGGAATACTTGAGCTTTCTCCACCAATACCTTAGCAAGAATACCCTTAACTCCACTCCTTGTTTCTAGGACAATGTCTGATTTCCTTAAATGTAAGGCTGCAACAATGACTTCAGGTTTAGGCTCTTTTTCCAAGCCTGTGAAGGGTTTCTGATCAAGAATAGGTATACCCAGAAGCTTGGAGAACTCTTCCATTGTAGGAACCAGCTGATAGTCGGGAAATGTGAAGCAATGATGTTTAGGGTCAAAGAACTAAAACAGGACACTCATCATGTCTTCATTGAACCCTGAAGTGACTAAATCCAGTAGGTGACCATGCCTCTTGATGAACTGGGAGTTTTCAGAAACTTGAGAGACCAATTCCTTAAGCTTATGAGGTATTCCTACAAAGTTGATCCGGATAGTATTCCTACGAGCAGAAGCCATGACCTGCAATAAAGATAAATCCTTTGGTCCTTGAAATGGTTAGTGAAAATGCTATGCTTATGATGCATGATGATGCTATGATGTTATGCTCAATCACAAACATGTGGCACACACAAACAAGTCACACAATAGCCCTAGGTTTGAAGGCTTGCATGAGGTTTAAAGGTAAGTACCCTCCCCTGAAGTTTAGTTGATTCATCCTGTCCTACAAAAGTAACCAGGTTCTAAGGGATCTCAAAATCATTGATCCTTCACAAGGGTGGTTGTTCGGTAGGCAACTTACTTGCCAACCAAAACCCTCCAAGTTTAGGATCTCAATGAGTGTAGTATCGAGTATCAACCAACTTCAGTCTTCACCAAAGCCGGTTATCTCATTACTTTCTAAAGGCCAAGATGGGATGACTAAGGTTCTAAAAGTCAGTTAGTGTATTGACAACATATGGCAGCCTCATATTATCCTCAACTTGCTTAAGGAACATAAGCACCAACCAAGAAGTCACACTAACTATGGCCACCAGATCAACCATATCGATATACGCCGTACAGTTTCCTTGGTCTATTGCCATTTACCTAAGGTACACTAGATCCGGGTTAGGGTCTTTCACACATAAGAGCACCCAACAGATAAGTATAAAGCAAACAAGGCAAACAATTTTAAAGTGATCTAATTCCTAAGGGTACCCCTCTTTTATTAAGTCCCCAGCAGAGTCGCCAGTTCTGTAACACAGTGGGAGAACTGACTTTAGTTAAATGTTGCGGATAGCAAGAGTCGCCACCGACTTTTATTTTATCCAAAAGGAAAGGACATAAAAGAACAGAAAAGACCTTAAAAAGATTTTGAGTTCGGGGGGTAGGTTATACAAAGGGAAGGTATTAGCACCCTTTATATCCATGGTTATCCATGGGCTCTTAGTTACTTAGCTCACTTTGTTTGTTTGCAAGAGTGTAGTGTGTGATTAGAAAAATTTCTTTAAGTACTTTGTAATGACCCTCGTATGGGTGTATACAAAGCCTAGTTTAGAAATTGTGAGGTGTAAAAGTAATTTTGAAAAGTGTGAGCAAGTAACTATGAGATACCTACCCTAGATTAAGTCTTTCGTGTTCTCGTATATTCTTTCAATGGTAAGACTGTCCCTATTATTAAGGAATAGGTAGTCATTACCTTGGATGTGTTTAAGGGACGGGCGTAGGGTCATCGTATGGTCAATGAAGGCAACATAAGGGGTGTCTTTAGCAACTCGTAGGGACTATCATCATATTTACCGAAGGGACAAGATCAATATAATGTAGGCAACCTCGTAGGGACTTGATCTTTTAAGTTTATAGGGACTTGATGATTTTTCTGTTTGAAGGGATTTTGCTTAAGACACCCCTATTTTCGAGGGACTTGACTATTTAAAGAAGGCAACCAAGAGGAATACCCTAGGAAGTACAGATGGCGATCAAAGGTCGACTTACGTGTGTGAGTGTTATTTTTCAGATATTTGTCTTGAATTTAATTTTCTAAGTTCAATTATTTACAGTTAGTTTTTTGCACTCCCTAAATTACTAACCACGCAATAAATATTTACAAAAATAAAAGCAAGAAAAATAAATTCCTAAACTATTACATGGCTATGAGACAGATACATAATAATCAAGCGAGAAAGAATAAATTTACAACCTATACATTTGTTCCTAATATTATAAATAAAACAAAATTAAAATAAGGAAAATAATGAAGCAAAAATAGAATAGATAAAAGCAAATAATAATAAAATAATAAATAAACAATGGTAATAAAGCAATAATAAAATAACAATAATAATAAAGTGATAATAAAAAGGTTAGAATTTTAAAAGAAATTATTTTAGGTTAAACAAGTTAGATTTTTTTAGAAGTTATTAGAAAAATATGTGTTTAAAATAAATTAGTAATAATAAAAGAATTTAAAATATATTAATGTACAAATTATAAAATAAAAGAGTTATATGAAAAATATTAAGTTTGTTATTTACAAAATAAATAAAGATTATAGAAAATATCAAATTATTAGATTAATAGGTTTATTATTATTTTTCAATTAGAAAAATGGTCAATTAGATTTTATTTACAAAATATATAAGGATTTATTATTATAAGTAAGTAATAAAAAAAAGTTATTAAAATAGTTAGTATTTATTATTTATTTACAAAAAATATAAAGGTTATAGAAAAATATTAAATAATTAATTTAGTAGGTTCTCACGCCCTACATTACTAAACCACGCAGTTAATATAGGATCAATGGCAGGAATTTAAATGGCAGAAAAATAAATGGCAGAAAAATAAAATGGCAGAAAAATAAAATGGCAGAAAATAAAATCCTAATTATTACAACGCTTTGGTGCAGTTACATAATAAAGATGGCGAAAAGTAAAACTGAAAATATTACAAGTTAAAACTTAAAATATTACAAGAGCGAAGCAGTTACAGTGTATGAATAACATAAAAATGAGCGAAAATAGGAAATAATAATAAGGTTTGTTAAGGTTTAAGAAAAGGTTTATGGTTTAGAGGAAACAACATGGTTAAAGTTTTAGGTTTGAAATTTAGAGTTTGTGGCGAAATTGTCAGGGTTTAGGAAAAATCAGGGTAGTTAGTTATGAAAAAAAATGTACAGATCTAAATATATGTATATATAAAAAAAAATGAATTTAAAAAAAACAACGGCGTTGCTAGCGCAAAATTGCGATCATCGCAACTGGATCGGATAACACAAATGTCACGCCTCATACACGTATATGTGAAAACGGCGTATTGACACGATCCGATCCGAAAACATAATCAAATTATAACATAAAATAGAAATATATATATATATATATATATATATATATATTATATATATATATATATATATATATATATATATATATATTATATATATATATATATTTAACACACTAGTTACATATATGAACATGTATTTGAAACACAGTAACAAATATATCAACAAAATAGATAAAGTATATATCATATAGAAACTATTACCAAACTGTGTGTACGATAGTATAGATCAGCCACTCTCAGTTTCTCTTTTTTGTTCTGTCTTTTGGCCTCCCTCTATCAGTCATGCTAGTAAATATATATAGGAACAAATGAGGTTAATGATAATGGGCCTAAGTTTATTTTGAAACCCAATATTAAATTAAAAACTGAATAAAGTTAAATAATTAAAATAGTTAAAATTAAAATAAAAACTAATTAACCTATTTATTTATTCTAGACCCAATATAAAATTAAAAACTGAATAAAGTTAAATAATTAAAATAGTTAAAATTAAAATAAAAACTAATTAACCTATTTATTTATTCTAGACCCAACATAAAAATAAATAGACTCAAAAGAAATAAAAGTCGGGCACCAAAATGCTCGAAAAAATGAAATGAACACGTCAAAATAATCAGCGCGAAATAAATGACTCGGAAAAATACAGCGTTTGGTCGGATTTTGAAATAAAAATTATGACCGTTTAAACCGCTCAGACTGATCAACATATGACCAAAAATAGTCGTAAAAATATTTTTAGCATGTCAAATTAAACCACGTGAACCGCAGATTAATGTTACCGACATTTGCAAACTTAAACCTGACATTTTTCGTTGACTAATTTTAGGCACAGTTAAAAAGTTAATTTGACCAGTCTGTTTGTAAATTTCGAGAAATTATTCCGGCTAATATTAAGACAGAAAAAATGTTATGCTATGAAGATGATGCAAATGAATGTGAAACAAAAAATTGGTTAGAGTTAAAAATAGAGGGCAAATTTTGGGGTGCAACAACTGTACCACTCCAGATTCTTTGGCAAGAACTATAGTCGTAGCTTCCTTTGTCGGTTCTTGAGGGGTTATATTGAAGCCAGGAGTATAAATTCGACCGCTGTGGGTCATTCTGCTTGTCCCTGCGATATTTGTGATATTTACATCAACATCCTTCAAGCTCTTTTCACATTCAACATCTTCAGGCTTTCCATCTACAACAGTTATGTCATACTTCCAACATACGACCTTAGTTCTTTCAAAGGGAAATGAGGTAGGCATACAGACTACTACGGGTGATGGATAAACAACATCCTTTCTTCAATAGGTTATCTCAATAGGTTCTAGTAGATTGAAAAAGGGTTTAATCACTGAAATTTCCTCATTTGTTGCAGGACCACAAACTTGTAAAACACCTTGATACATCAAGGTTTGAATATCGGCTCGTACCAATTTACACCCTCTTGGGTAAATGGCACATTCTTCACAGTTATCATGAAAGGTATCAACCAGGCCATCTCCCACTAATATTGCATGGAATTCTATAAACAAAGTTTTAACCTTTTCCACATTTTTGATTATACAAATATTAGATATGTCTTCAATGGCATTAACAGCGCCATACGCAGGCAGAGGATTACTCTTTACATTGGGTTCAACATCTCTAAATGAAAGGATCTTCTTCTCAACCAACTCTCGCGTTATATGCTTCAAAGCATAACATGGTTCCAAATCATGCCTAGGGGCGCCCCCATGGAAAGGACAATGGGCATTTTGGTTGTACCGTGAAGGCAAAGGATCCGGTGGAGGACCTAAAGGTCTGGGAGTCACCAAGCCTTTTTGTAGTAATGATGGGTACAACTCAGTGTGCGTTATAGGGATTGGAGCGAAATGAGGTCTACCTCTTTGTACCCTGAAATTCTAGTAACAGACTATCGATGTCACACAGGATGTTATGATATCCAATTCTGCGCAGACAGGTAATGTATGCAGAAAGTAAATGTAAAAACCAGTAAATGACACAGAGAATTGTTTACCCAGTTCGGTGACAAACACACCTACTCTGGGGGCTACCAAGCCAGGGAGGAAATCCACTATAAGAGGTATTAATTCAGGACTTAAACCACCAGTTTAATCCTATCACTTAAGACCTACCCAATGCAATTTCAATCTAAACTAAGACCTGAGTACCTACTCACTCCCCCTCAATCACATCAGTGATTACAACCATTAATACTTTTAAATTCAGTGGTGAAGATATACTTCAAACAACTCTTGATTGTGCTTAAAAGCTTTAATCAAGAAACACAACACTCACGCTTAAAAGCTTAGAGTGACACAACAATTACAACTCAATAAACACCCTAGTCCAATGCAATCATCTAGGTGATAATTGCTTGGCTCACAAGTAAAATCTAATTCCAGACACAATGTAAGTACAGCAAGGATATATAATGATATATTTAATTCTTCACGCTTCAAATCCCTGAGTTGCTGAAAGTAGGATTGCCATCCTTTTATAATGCAGTACTTGGGCCTTGTACTTGAATTTCCTAAAATTAAGGTTAAGCAAGTTAACCTAATTTCCACACATTAGGGTGCTAACAAATAGGCTATATGTTAGGTCTCTTAATTTTAGCACAATTGTTAGTTTCCTGAAAATCAACCTGAGATAAATACTGAAACATAATAGAAAAATTAGCCTATAGTTCAGCATCTGCTGTCAGGGATGAATGTCATAACATTCAGTTTGACATCCAGAAAATGCTGTCATGAATGAATGTCATAACATTCAGTTTGACATCTAGTAAATCTTGTATTAGCTAATCCTGCAGCATACTACTTAAGCATGTCATGACATCAGTCAAGACATCTAAGTACAGTAAGTGTTTTAACATAAAATGCAGCCAATCAAAAACATCTACAAACTCCCCATTTGGCAAATTTTTGGCTAAAACAACTTGGCATCACAACAGAGTTCACAGCAGCAGAAAGCACACATCCAATCAGAGAATCAAATTAGCTAAGACATTTAGCAAACATAGAAGTTAAACTTCAAACAGCAGCAACATAAGAGAAGAACAAACAGAGAGCAAACAGCAACATAACCTCTTGTTTAGAGGACCTTCAACTTCAAAGACATCTGTTGTCCTGGGGTACAAGTGTTGCTCCCCCTTTTTGTCAAAAATGTTGCCAAAGCAACACTTAATATTACAGACCAAAAAAATTAAAAATACAAGCTATTTTCAGAAACACAGGAGATGTTCTAGTCATCTGACTCAGAGTTAGCATCATCATCTGTGCCATCATCAGGACTGACATCTACTTCTCCCTCTTCACCTTGTCTTTCAGCTTCTTCTGCAACAGAAGCAGCTTCACCAAATTCTCCACCATCAGCTAGCACATCACCTTCAGTCATCTCCAAAGTGCTAATCAATTTTTCCAAGTTCAGCTTCCTTGCCTCTAATTCCCTGCAGGTTTCTTTGAGCATTGCAATGACAGCAGCTTTACCTGGCTGATTGCTTACACGTGATGTCTCACCTGTTGTCATGACAATGTCAGGGACATGGGTACCTAGGAACAGCTTATGATTGAAGGACATAGGGCTGTCTCTTTTCTTCACAGAATCATTCTCTGTTAAGATGTTTGGAAACTGATTCAAAACAATACCACAGATGAGAGAAGGAAAGGCTATAGGACCCTTCACACTGAAGCTTCCTGCATGCTTCAAAGTTTGATCAAAAATATAGGAGCCATAGTCAAATTTGGCTTCGGTTCCAACAGCGGATATAATCTTTCCAAGCATTACAGCAACTGTAGATTTATGATTGGTGGGAACCCAGTTAGCAGCTCCAATCTTGTGCAGCATTGCATACTTAACACTCAGTTTACTTGCCACCAATTTTCCTTTGAGAGGCCACTTCCTTACCTGATTAGAAGTGATGACTTGATAGATTTTGTTGTCAGTCACCTCAAGCTCAGGTTGAGCTTCATCAGGCCTTCCCAAATACTTGTTGATCACTGAAGGAGAGAAATTTACACACTTGCCTCTCACATACACTGTCCTGAATTCCTTAGACTTGCCATCAACACATTCTTCAGAGCACACTTTCAATTGTTTAATAATTTGAAATATTAAACAGTAAATTCCTAACATCCTTAGTTGCTATAATTCCTCAGAAAGACATATTCCCAACTTGCCCCTTAAATTTTCAAACTGAGTAGCATCCAAAGCCTTTGTAAATATGTCAGCAAGTTGTAGTTCAGTTGCCACATGTTCCAAGGTAATCACTTTGTCTTCTACCAGATCTCTTATGAAGTGATGTCTAATGTCAATATGTTTGGTCCTGCTGTGTTGGATAGGATTCTTTGAAATGTTGATGGCACTGAGATTGTCACAGAATAATGTCATGACATTCTGAGTGACATTGTACTCAGTCAGCATCTGTTTCATCCATACCAGTTGGGAACAACTGCTTCCAGCTGCTATGTACTCAGCTTCTGCAGTGGATAATGATACACAATTCTGATTCTTGCTGAACCAAGATATGAGATTGTTTCCCAAGAAGAAACATCCTCCTGATGTGCTTTTTCTGTCATCAACACTCCCAGCCCAATCAACATCATAATACCCAGATAAGATAGGCTTAGAGCCATGAGAGTAGAGCATACCATAGTCACAAGTCCCATTAATATACTTGAGAATCCTCTTGACTTGATTTAAGTGACTCACTTTGGGTTCTGCTTGGTATCTAGCACACACACCAACTGCATAGGCAATATCAGGTCTACTAGCAGTTAGATATAGTAGGCTACCTATCATGCTTCTATAAAAGCATTGATCATTACTAGAACCTCCTTCATCTTTAGTTAACTTTAAATGAGTAGGTGCGGGAGTTCTTTTATGACTAGCATTATCCATACCAAACTTCCTAACTATGTTCTTAGCATATTTGCTTTGGGAGAGAAACATAGAATCTTCCATCTGTTTAACTTGCAGTCCAAGAAAATAGGTCAATTCCCCAACCAAACTCATTTCAAATTCAGATTGCATCTGGTTAACAAAATGTTTCACCATTCTATCTGACATTCCACCAAACACAATATCATCCACATATATTTGGGCAATCATGATTTTTCTATCTTCATCCTTCACAAATAAAGTCTTATCTATCCCTCCTTTTCTGTAACCATTAGTAGTCAGAAATTCAGTCAGCCTCTCATACCAAGCTCTAGGAGATTGCTTCAATCCATACAGAGCTTTCCTCAACTTGTACACATGTTTTGGTAGATTAGGATCACTGAACCCTTTAGTTTGTTCCACATAGACTTCTTCATTCAAGTAGCCATTTAAAAAGGTACTCTTCACATCCATTTGGAACAATTTGAACTTCAGAATGCAGGCAACACCTAACAGCAACCTTATTGACTCAAGTCTTGCAACAGATGCAAAAGTCTCATCAAAATCAACCCCTTCAACTTGAGTATACCCTTGTGCCACTAGTCTTGCTTTATTCCTAGTGATTACTCCTTTCTCATCAGACTTGTTCTTGTAAATCCACTTGGTACCAATGATGTTAGTCCCTTCAGGTCTTGGAACTAACTCCCATATTCATCAGTCAGAGCTTCTTTCACATTTTTAGGTTCAACCTTGGATACACAGCAGGAATTTGAGCTATTCTCCCTTGATCTGGTAATCACCCCACTATTGGGATCTCCTATGATACGATCCTTAGGGTGGTCTTTCTGAATCCTGATAGAAGGCACCTTGTTGGATGCTTCTAACTCAAGTCCAGGAGGAGTATCCTGTACATTTTCTGTTGAAGTCTCAAGGAATGTTCCAACATCCTCTATGACATTGGATTCTTCATCTTTATCATCAACAACCACATAAGTATATCTCTTCCCACCAAGACTTTAAACCTGCATAGGTCCCATTAAGTCCATGTGCAAAAGTTCCAGAGTTTTGGATGTTGTAGGATGTCCAAGCTTAGGATGTGACATCTTGGTTAGCTTGCCAACCTGACATTCTCCACAGACTTTTCCTTCATCAATAAGCATCTTTGGGATTCCTCTAACTGCTTCCTTGGATATGATCTTCTTCATTCCTCTTAAATGAAGATGTCCAAGTATTCTATGCCACAACTTCACTTCCTTTTCTTCCTTGGCTAAGAAGCACATTGAGGAGTAGTTTGAGACTTTAGGTTCCCATAGATAGCAGTTATCTTTGGATCTAGATCCTCTCATAACTTCCTTATTTTCTCCATTTGTCACAACACATTCTTCCTTAGTGAACTGTACATTGAAGCCTTGATCACATAGCTAGCTTATGCTGATGAGATTAGCAGTTAGTCCTTTTACTAACAATACATTATTCAGTTCTGGAACTCCAGGACTGTCCAGCTTACCAACACCTTTGGTTTTTCCTTTAGCTCCATCACCAAAGGTCACATAACTGGTAGTATGAGGTTGTATATCTACCAATAAGTTATTCATCCCAGTCATATGTCTTGAGCAACCACTATCAAAATACCAGTCTTCTTTGGTAGATGCCCTTAGAGATGTGTGAGCTATTCTAGCAACCCATTGTTGTTTCTTGATAGGGGCATTATGCTTATGTGCCTTCTGCTTAGGTCTGACTTGAGGGGTCTGGTTAGGATAACCATGCAACCTATAACAGAAGGGTTTTATGTGACCAAATCTTCCACAATAGTGGCATCTCCATCTTTGAAATTTCTTCTTTTGATGGTTAATCCTCCTGTTTCCATGATGTTGTGACATTGGTTGTGACTTCTGCTTGATTTTCTGAACTTCAACCTTTGAGCTTTTGAATTCAGATGAGGATTCCTTAACAAAGCCTAAACCAGACATGGTTCCTGATTTCTGTCCCACCTTTAGAATTTCTTCCTAAATGTTAGTTCCTTTATTCAACATTCTGATGGATTTTGTCATTTGGTCTAGCTTAGAGGTCAGCAAGGTTATCTCACCATTTAGATCATCTATGACTGTCAGATGCTTCTTCTTCTCAGCTTCCAGCTCCTTGATAAGTTTCTTCTGCTTTTCTCCTTGTAGACACACTTCTGCACTTTTGACATATAACTCTTTATATGAAGCAGCAAGTTCATCAAATGTAAGTTCATCTCCACTTGAGTCATCGTCAGAGGCACAGACACTAGTTAGTGCAGTGACATGTTTTGCAGATTCTCCTTCTCATTCACTCTCAGAGTCTCCATCAGACCAGGTGACAGATAGTCCCTTCTTTTGCTTCTTGAGGAAGGTAGGACATTCAGCTCTAATGTGTCCAAAACCATCACATCCATGACACTGGATTCCCTTGCCTTGGTTGGACTTTTCTTCAGATTTTGATCTTCTACTGATGTCATATGAAGTGTTCTTGACATTTGGTCTACCTTTTTGATCAATCTTCTTTATGAACTTGTTGAACTGTCTTTCAAGCATGGCTATAGCTTCTGATATACTTTCATCACCTCCAATATTCCCTTCTTCTGAATCCTCTTCAGTATTTGATACCAAAGCTATGCTTTTGTTTTTCTTTTCAACATTCTCACACAAGCCCATTTCAAAAGTTTGGAGAGAACCAATAAGCTCATCAACCTTCATATTGCATATATCTTGAGCCTCTTCTATAGCAGTAACCTTCATGGCAAATCTCTTGGGCAATGACCTGAGAATCTTTCTTACAAGTTTTTCTTCACACATTTTCTCTCCTAAGCCTCCAGAAGTGTTTGCAATTTCAAGAATATTCATGTGGAAGTCATGAATAGTCTCATCCTCTTTCATCCTCAGATTTTCAAACTTAGTAGTCAGCATCTGGAGTTTAGACATCCTTACCTTGGAGGTACCTTCATGAGTTGTTTTGAGAGTATCCCAAACTTGTTTAGCCAATTCACAGTGATGCACCAGTCTGAAAATGTTCTTATTTATCCCATTGAACAGTGCATTCAAAGCCTTAGAGTTTCCAAGGGCTAATGCCTCTTGCTCTTTGTCCCACTCTTCTTCAGGAATTTGCATAATGATTCCATCTATACCTGTCTTCGTTGGATGTTCCCATCCTTTGTTGACAGCTCTCCAGACCTTGCTATCCAGAGACCTCAAGAAGGCTATCATACGAGGTTTCCAGTCATCATAGTTAGAACCATCCAGCATGGGTGGTCTATTTGAGAATCCTACATCCTTGTCCATGGTACTAGAAAGTAACGTCCCTAGATCTCACCCAGAAACTAACAGGCAGGGTGCCTGCTCTGATGCCAATTGAAATTCTAGTAACAGACTATCGATGTCACACATGATGTTATGACATCCAATTCTGCGCAGACATGTAATGTATGCAGAAAGTAAATGTAAAAACCAATAAATGACACAGAGAATTGTTTACCCAGTTCGGTGACAAACACACCTACTCTGGGGGCTACCAAGCCAGGGAGGAAATCCACTATAAGAGGTATTAATTCAGGACTTAAACCACCAGTTTAATCCTATCACTTAAGACCTATCCAATGCAATTTCAATCTAAACTAAGACCTGAGTACCTACTCACTCCCCCTCAATCACAGGAGTGATTACAACCATTAAGACTTTTAAATTCAGTGGTGAAGGTATACTTCAAACAACTCTTGATTGTGCTTAAAAGCTTTAATCAAGAAACACAACACTCACGCTTAAAATCTTAGAGTGACACAATAATTACAACTCAATAAACACCCTAGTCCAATGCAATCATCTAGGTGATAATTGCTTGGCTCACAAGTAAAATCTAATTCCAGACACAATGTAAGTACAGCAAGGATATATAATGATATATTTAATTCTTCACGCTTCAAATCCCTGAGTTGCTGAAAGTAGGATTGCCATCCTTTTCTAATGCAGTACTTGGGCCTTGTACTTGAATTTCCCAAAATTAAGGTTAAGCATGTTAACCCAATTTCCACACAATAGGGTGCTAACAAATAGGCTATATGTTAGGTCTCTTAATTTTAGCACAGCTGTTAGTTTCCTGAAAATCAGCCTGAGATAAATACTGAAACATAATAGAAAAACTAGCCTATACTTCAGCATCTGCTGTCAGGGATGAATGTCATAACATTCAGTTTGACATCCAGAAAATGTTGTCATGAATGAATGTCATAACATTCAGTTTGACATCCAGTAAATCCTGTATTAGCTAATCCTGCAGCATACTACTTAAGCATGTCATGACATCAGTCAAGACATCTAAGTACAGTAAGTGTTTTAACATAAAATGCAGTCAATCAAAAACATCTACATACCCTATTCTGATTTGGAAGATTTTGCGGACGCGGAGCTTGAGCCCTTGGTTATTGATAAACTGGTGCCATAGATGCTTGTTGGTATACCTGTGCTTGTTGAACAGATTGATAAATAAGAGCTTATGGTTGGTTGAAAGCCAGTGTGATTGCTGCCACATACGGTTATTGGATATATTGCACTGGATAAGTTAGTTATTATTGGGAAACTTGTTGTTGTTGCTTCTTCCACGAGTGACTCCTTCTTTGACTGGTTGACACTATGTTCGTTTCACCCTCCTTTTTTCTTTGAAAACCAATGGAATTTTTTTTGACATTGTTACCGGATGTTTCAATGGTGGTTATCATTTTTCCATTTTTCAATGCAAGCTCAACTTTAATACCCACGACAACCAAGTCAGAGAAACTTGCTGATACACTACTCACCATCCTTTCATAGAGCATAAGCTTAACTCTATCCATGAACCAATCTGCTAACTCCTTCTCAACAAAGGGTGGTTCGACTTGTGAGGCCACTTCCCTCCATTGTTGTGCATATTCCTTAAAAGACTCGTTATCTTTTTGGGACATGTCTAGCAATTACCTTCTATCAGGGGCCATATCTATTTTATATTTATAATGCTGGATGAAAGCATCGGATAAGTCTTGGAAACAACGAATTCTACTTCGATCAAGGCTTAAGGACCACTTAGAGGGAGCACCCCTCAAGCTATCTTGGAAGTAATGTGTCATAAGTTTATCGTCCTCGACGTGCGCAGCCATCTTTCGGTAGTACATGATGAGGTGACTTTTGGGGTATGAGTGGCCCTCGTACTTATCGAAATCAGGGGTCTTGAATTTCGAGGGAATCATAAGACTAGACACTAAAGACATCTCCCTAGCAGCAACACAAAATACTTGGTCACCTTGCATAGACCTTAATCTTTTCTCAAGAATATGGAAATTCTCCTTCATCCCTCTTATGAGTTCATGCCTTTTGTCATGTTCGTTAGAAAAATCTGGAGCATGTTATTGATCTTTGATATAAGGTTGCACACGTGCATGGATAGGAGGTGGTGAAAATGTGTGGACCAAGGGATGAGCCTCATTGATAGTTGGTAGAGGCAATGTTTGTTGAGTGGATTATACAACGCCAGGGGCGCCTTCAACTAGAGGTGTAAAGTCGGGAGGTAAATTGAAGATTGGCCAAGTAGTAGGCACCATTCTTATAGGTGGGGGTTCAACCGTAGGAAATGTAACCTCTGAGACGCCCGTTGTTTGAGTGTCCAACTTGTCCTTAATGACTTGTAGTATCTCCATGACTTGAACCATATTTCCTCGTTGGTCATCGAGTTCTGAGCTTACTCTCTCTAATTCTTGCTCTTGATCTGCCATTATTTGACGAGCGTTGGCTCGGGTGTTATAGTGGTGTTAGGGACTCAATGTGGAACTAGAAGAAGACACTGAAGCTATCGGAAATATAACCGAACATGGCGCATGCTCGAACATACAACAGAGTCGCCATCGAACTTTATTTATTCCTGGAGGAAAGGGAAAACATCGATAAAACCCGGGGGAAAGAGATATGTTGGGTAAGAAAGTCGGTTATGCAAGGGGAAGGTATTAGCACCCCAAACATCCATGGTACTCCATGGGAACTATTTAGATTTTTCTCTCTCGAATAGGTGTTATATCTAAAGATTACTCGCGAAAGAATGAGGGAAAAGGAAGGGAAATAGATAAAGTGCTTGGTGGGGATTAGGGCCCTCATGCCTACGTATCCTCATAATGCAATGAGAAATTCATAGCTTCGTAGTTCAAGGAACTAAATGCGGGAGATGAAAAGAAGTATGACCGAAGTATGGTCTGAACCAAAGGATAATGTTTTGAACTCGAATGAGGGTGAAAACGTGAACCCAAGAGTAAACTGGCTTTAACCAATATGTGGACTAGCCGGAAGCGTCTTCCACTATATGGTTTAGCCGAAAACAAGGAGAATTAAGTGTTTGGGTATGAGCCAACCAACTCTTGGTTCACAAGGTGACGTAAGAAGGAGAACAAAGAGGTAGCATATTTGGCTCAAAGGTCACTGATGTATCACATACAATGAAGGAAGATAGAATCTGAATGTATCATGGAAATGAATAGAGTGAAGTGACCAAAGTCACAGAATTGAATATTTGGTGACAAGTGACTGAAGAAGTGTTATTTGAAACCGAAAGGTGAAAGTGTATTGGAATCTATAAGAGAAATGGGATTTGTACCAAAGGGATATCTGGGTGACGAGCCAAACAACTCTAGATAGAAATGCGGACTTTACGTTAGGTGTCCTAAAAGAGTGTATATGGAATTCCAAGAAAGTGTATTTAGATGTCAAAGGAATAATATGTCATTGGGTGAGCGATTTATGATCGAAGGTAGGTGAAAGATATGAATAATACCCTAAGGCAGAGGCAGGAGTAATTAGAAGTATGCTCGCCAAGGATTCACATCCCCATGCATACGTATTCTCATTGTGCAATGAGAAAGTCAGAGAAATCGTAGTTCAGAACCACGAGAATAGAGAGAGAGAGAGAGAGAGAGAGAGAGAGATACAGTGATGAAAATTATAACTTGTACCAACAGAATGGTATCAAGGGAACCCACAAATGGGGGGCACTTGGAATCAAAGAGTAAACAAGCCTCTCAATCAAAGGAATGAATTAAATGTCTGGGTACGAGCATAACATCTCTGGATTCACAAGATGAACTCGTGCTACAACATTACAAACGGTAAAAGCGGGGCCCAAGAGAAAGTATCATGGTGTACAAGGAAACAGTATATCACTGGATAGGGAACAAAGAATTTGAGATCAAATAAGAATAGTATCTTGGATCCAAGAGAGGGATAGACTCTGAATCGAAGAGCAAAGTGGCATCCTAGCCAAAAAAATTAAATTAAATGTTTGAATACGAGTCAAACAACTCTTGATTGATGAGGTGGACTGTCGTTAGATCGTCCTAAAAGGATAGACAAGGAGTCCAAGGAGAAGTATGATTGATCTCAAAAAGATGGTATATATAGAATGAATGGAGAATTGATTGATTGATAAATAAGGTAGCAATAGATAAGGTAGATCAATAAATAAGATAGCTTGCGAAGAATCTGAATTCTCCTGCCTACGTATCCTTATAGTGCAATAAGGAAACCAAAGCTTTCATAGTTCAGCCCACTAGGGATGAAAACAAAGTGATTGGAGGCAAAAAAAGTTATTGAATGATTGAATATAAATGAATATAATGGAGAGATGAATTGAGAGACTTGACAGTCAATTGATATGAATCACACTAAAGTCTATGAATAAGGGCAAACGCTTTGAATATTTGGAACCTACGCCCCATACACAAAGTCTCTCTAGACGAGGATAGGAGAGACTCCGTCTCATCATTCCCTATTACTTAAGGCTCGTTTCGTACAATTTGAATCGTATTTACCAAGTGTTGACCTTTGATTTATCTTGTATAATCCGCTGGTTGATGTGATTGAGGATGCCTCGATTGAAGATCTTGACTTGAGGCTTCGAGCTCCACAATTTAGAATAAAAGTCTTATTAAGTGACCAAGAGTCTTTTGGTCACTCGATAGGAGAGACTCCGTCTCATCATTCCCTATTACTTAAGGCTCGTTTCGTACAATTTGAATCGTATTTACCAAGTGTTGACCTTTGATTTATCTTGTATAATCCGCTGCTTGATGTGATTGAGGATGCCTCGATTGAAGATCTTGACTTGAGGCTTAGAGCTTCACAATTTAGAATAAAAGTCTTATTAAGTGACCAAGAGTCTCTTGGTCACTCAATTTAGACAGTGGGATTATGCAAGTTCAAAGGATTTAATTGATCAAAATTGATTTTGATCAATCGGAGGGCTTGAAATGATTTGAGAAATTAGGTTAGACCTAATCTAATGGTTAGAAAATAAGTCACATTAACCTAAGGGTAAATGTTATGGTTAATCATTAATCTATGTAAAAATCCTAGGGGGGCATGTGAGTATTAATCAAAGTCTTGATTAAAATTCTATGTTAATTCTATTCCTAAGGGAGCATGTGATTATATGGATAAAATGCCCAAAATTACTCCTAAAGGGTAAAATGGTCTTTTCCCAAAAAATGTTCAATTATGAATACAAATTAAATCTCTAGTTAATCCCTAATTAGAAAACCACAAGGTGGATCAATTCCAAAAATTCTAAAATTAATCTATGTTTAGAAATTACACTATTGTTCAAAATCCAATTATTTCCTAATTGTTAACTAAACTAGATTAATCTAAAGAATCTAATTAAATTCTAAAATATAATAAAACCTAACCTAATTAATCCCTAATTAGAAATGATAAAAAACAAATTGTAGGTGTTTAATTGGCTGCATTATATGGTAAAACACTAATGTCTTGACTGATGTCATGACATGTATATGTGACTACATTGTAGTTACTGCAGGACTAGCTAACACAGGATTATTGAATGCTGTGACATTCATACCTGTCAACAGATACTAAGGAACAGAAGTTCTGTTAGAACTTAGTATTCATTTGCAGTCTGGTTATCAAGGAAGAACCAGACCTGGCATAAGGCCTACTGACTGAATGTCAAACTGGATGTTGTGACATTCATCATTGACAGCAGCTACTGAAGATTAGGCAGAGTGGTGTTCTGCTATACTTCAGCATAAAACTTAGTTTGTTCTTCAAGAGAATAACAGAACTAACTTAAGGCCAAATGTATAAATGTTAAGTTGGACACTTTGACATTTATTAATGTAAGTTGTTACTGTAGTATGGTCATTTTGATCATGTACAGGTCAGCAAATTGTACAGTCTGTTTTCTGGAAAAACAGACTCAGCATATGGACCTTGATGTCTAGCTGAATGTCGTGACATTCGTGCCTGACAGCATATGCTAAATTGTAGGTTGTTCAGTTTTCTGTTTCAGCTTTTTCTCAGGCTATTCTTTAGGGATTCAACAGCTGAGACAAAATCCAGGAAATCAACAACCAAGCTACATTCAATGAACCTAACAAAAAGCCTATTTGTTAGCAACCTAAATGTTGAATTTGAGGGAACTTGTGTGACCTAAAATTCAGGAAAATACAGGGGCAAAAGCCCAGGTGCTGCAATATAAAAAGGAAGGCATTCCTTCATTCAGTTTCGGGGATTTTGAGGCGTGAAGATTTAGTGTGTCCATCATACTTCACTGCTGTATTTTGTGAGTCTTGTATTAGACGTATCTTGTAAGCCAAGCCATTATCAAGTAGATGATTGCTTTGGCATAGGGTGTTCATTGAGTTGTAAGTGTTGTGTCACTCAAAGCTTTTAAGCGTGAGTGCTGTGTATCTTGATTTAAGCTGTGAAGCATAATCAAGAGTTGTTTTTGAAGTATGACTTCAAAGTGTCTTTAATATCACTGAGGTGATTGAGGGGGAGTGAGTAGGAACTCTGATCTTAGGTTAAGATTGAAATTGCATTGGGTAGGGATTAAGTGATAAGTTGTAAAAGGGTGAGTTTAGCTTTGAATTGATACTACTAATAGTGGATTTCCTCCCTGGCTTGGTAGCCCCCAGATGTAGGTCATGTTGGACTGAACTGGGTGAACAATTACTTGTGTTATTTACTGCACTTACTATTAAGTTCTGCATAATCCCTGTCTGTGCAGAATTGGATGTCATAACAACCTGTGTGACATCCAAAGTCTGATAACTAGAATTTCAATTGGTATCAGAGCAGGCACCCTGCCTGTGAAGTTCTGGGTGAGATCTAGGGAAGTTACTTTCTAGTACCATGGACAAGGATTTAGGACACTCAAACAGACCACCCATGTTGGATGGATCTAATTATGATGACTGGAAGCCTCGCATGATAGCCTTCTTAAGGTCTCTAGACAGCAAAGTCTGGAGAGCTGTCAACAAGGGATGGGAACATCCAACGAGGACTGATGAAGATGGAGTCAGTGTGCAGATTCCCGAAGAAGATTGGGACAAGGAACAAGAGGCATTAGCTCTTGGAAACTCCAAAGCCTTGAATGCACTGTTCAATGGAATCACTAAGAACATCTTCAGGCTGGTGCACCATTGTGAACTAGCTAAGGAAGTTTGGGATACCCTCAAGGTAACTCATGAAGGTACTTCCAAGGTGAAGATGTCCAAACTTCAGATGTTGACAACCAAGTTTGAAAATCTGAGGATAAAAGAGGATAAGACTATTCATGACTTTCACATGAATATTCTTGAAATTGCAAACACCTCTGGTGGACTAGGTGAGAAAATGACTAAAGAGAAACTTGTAAGAAAGATTCTCAGGTCCTTGCCTAAGAGGTTTGCTATGAAGGTCACTGCCATAGAGGAGGCTCAGGACATCAGCAATATGAAGGTAGATGAGCTCATTGGTTCTCTCCAAACCTTTGAAATGGGCTTAGGTGAGTATGCTGAGAAGAAGAAAAGCATAGCCTTTATATCAAATGCTGAAGAGGAGTCAGAAGAAGGATATACAGGAGGTGATGAAAGTATATCAGAAGCCTTAGCCATGCTTGGGAGGCAATTCATCAAGTTCATGAAGAAGATTGATCAAAGAGGTAGACCTAATGTCAAGAACATCCCGTCTGACATTAAGAAAAGATCAACTTCTGAGGAGAAGTTCAACCATGGGAAGGGAATCCAGTGTCATGGCTGTGAAGGGTATGGACACGTCAGAGCTGAATGTCCTACTTACCTCAAATTGCAAAATAAGGGGCTAGCTATCACATAGTCTGAAGGAGATTCTGAAAGTGAATCTGAAGGAGAATCTACCAAACATGTCACTGCACTAACCAGTGTGTGTGTCTCTGAAGATGACACAAGTGCAGATGAGCTGACATTTGATGAACTTGCTGCAGCATATAAGAAGCTGTGTACCACCAGTGCAGAAGTGCGTGCACAAGGAGAAAAGCAGAAGAAACTCATCAAGGAACTGGAAGATGAGAGACAGAAGCAACTGTCTTCCATAGAGGGGCTAAATGATGAGATAGCCCTGCTGACCTCCAAGCTGAACCAGATGACCAAATCCATCAGAATGATGAATAAGGGAACTGACACCTTGGAAGAAATTCTAAAGGTGGGACAGCAGTCTGGAACCAAATCTGGGCTAGGATTTGGAAAAAGAGCTGAACACAAACGCCCAAAGGCTAGAGTTCAGAAGTTCAAGCAGATGTCAAAGCCAATGTCTCAACATCGAGGAGCAAGGATGAATGATCATCAGAAGAGGAAATACCAGAATTGGAGGTGTCACCACTGTGGCAGGCTTGGACATATAAAAGCCTTCTGCTACTGGATTCATGGCTTCCCTAACAGAGCCTCACATGTCAGACCTAAGCATAAAACACGTAAGCGATGTGTTCCCATTAAGAAGCAACAATGGTATGCTAGGATAGCACACACTGCCCTAAGGGCTTCTTCCAGAGAAGACTGGTACTTTGACAGTGGATGCTCAAGACATATGACTGGTATGGAAAATCTACTGGTAGATATTCAACCTCACACTACCAGCTATGTGACTTTTGGTGATGGTGCCAAAGGAAAAATAAGAGGTGTGGGCAAACTGGACTGTTCTGGAGTGCCAAAACTGAACAATGTGCTGTTAGTAAGAGGACTAACTGCAAACCTCATCAGCATAAGTCAGCTGTGTGATCAAGGTTTTCATGTTCAGTTTACTAAGGAGCTGTGCATTGTGACAAATGGTGACAATCAGGAAGTTATGAGAGGAACCAGGTCCAAAGACAACTGCTACCTGTGGGAACCTGATCTCTCTAACTTTTCCACAACATGCTCCTCAACCAAGGAAGAACAGGAGGTGAAGCTGTGGCATAGAAGACTTGGACATCTCCACTTACGGGGAATGAAGAAGATCATATCCAAGGAAGCAGTCAGAGGAATGCCAAAGCTTCTGATTGATGAAGGAAGAGTCTGTGGAGAATGCCAAGTGGGCAAGCAAACCAAGATGTCACACCCAAAGCTGGGACATTCCACAACCTCCAGAGTTCTGGAACTGCTGCACATGGACCTAATGGGACCTATGCAGGTTGAAAGTCTTGGTGGGAAGAAGTATGCCTACGTGGTGGTTGATGACCATTCCAGATACACGTGGATAAGCTTCACCAGAGAGAAGTCAGATACATTTGATATCTTCAAAGATCTGTGCATAAGACTTCAAAGGGAAAAGGACAGTTGTGTGGTCCGGATTAGAAGTGATCATGGTACTGAATTCAAGAATTCCAAGTTTGATGAGTTTTGCTCATCTGAAGGAATAAGCCATGAGTTCTCCTCCCCTATAACTCCTCAGCAGAATGGAATAGTTGAAAGAAAAAATAGAACTATTCAAGAATCTGCCAGAGCAATGATTCATGCAAAGAAGCTCCCTATGCACTTTTGGGCTGAAGCAATGAATACCGCGTGCTATGTTCACAACAGAGTCACCTTGAGAAAAGGAACCTCCTCCACTCTGTATGAAATATGGAAGGGCAGAAAACCCACTATGAAGTACTTTCATATTTTTGGAAGTAAATGCTACATTCTCACAGATCGTGAACAGAGAAGGAAGCTAGATCCCAAAAGTGATGAAGGCGTATTTCTGGGATACTCCACTAACAGCAGAGCCTATAGAGTGTTCAACTACAGGACCAATGTCCTGATGGAGTCCATAAATGTCATTGTGGATGATAAAGAGGAAGGAACCGATGTCATGGAGGATGTTGAAACATTCCTTGACAGTCCAACTGACAGTCCAGTCAAGCCTGAAGAAGTACAGGAACCTTCTCCTGAATGTGAAGTAGAAGCACCCACCAAAGTGCCATCTATCAGAATTCAGAAAGACCACCCTAAGGATCTTATCATAGGGGATCCCACCAGTGGTGTAACTACCAGGTCAAGAGGAATAAACTCAAATTCCTGCTTTGTTTCCAAGGTTGAACCAAAGAATGTGAAAGAAGCCCTGACTGATGAATACTGGATCATTGCCATGCAAGAGGAACTCGAGCAGTTCACAAGGCATGAAGTATGGGAGCTGGTTCCAAGACCTGAAGGGTCCAACATCATTGGTACCAAGTGGATCTACAAAAACAAATCTGATGAGAAAGGAGTAATTACTAGAAATAAAGCAAGACTAGTAGCTCAAGGATACACTCAAGTTGAAGGAGTAGACTTTGATGAGACATTTGCTCATGTGGCTAGACTTGAGTCCATCAGATTGCTGTTGGGGGTAGCATGCATCCTGAAGTTTAAGCTATTCCAAATGGATGTGAAGAGTGCATTCTTGAATGGCTACCTGAATGAAGAAGTCTATGTGGAACAACCCAAAGGGTTCTGTGATCCTAACCAACCTGAGCATGTATACAAGTTGAAGAAAGCCTTGTACGGGTTGAAGCAAGCACCCAGAGCTTGGTATGAAAGGTTAACCGAATTTCTGACCACAAATGGATACAGAAAGGGTGGCATAGACTTTGTGAAGGATGAAGAAGGCAAAATCATGATAGCTCAAATCTATGTTGATGATATAGTCTTTGGTGGAATGTCAGAACAAATGGTTAACAAATTTGTTCACCAGATGCAGTCTGAGTTTGAAATGAGTTTAGTGGGAGAACTGACCTATTTCCTTGGAATGCAAGTAAACCAAATGGAGGACTCTATGTTTCTCTCCCAAAGCAAGTATGCCAAGAACATAGTTAAGAAGTTTGGTATGGATAATGCCAGGCACAAGAGGACTCCTGCTCCTACTCATCTGAAGTTAACTAAAGATGATGGAGGACCTAGTGTCGATCAATGCCTGTACAGAAGCATGATAGGTAGTCTGCTGTATCTAACTGCAAGTAGACCTGACATTTCTTATGCAGTTGGAGTGTGTGCCAGATACCAAGCAGAGCCCAAGGTGAGCCACTTGAATCAAGTCAAAAGGATTCTCAAGTACATCAATGGGACGTGTGACTATGGGATGCTGTATTCACATGGGTCTGAGCCTGTCCTATCTGGGTACTGTGATGCTGATTGGGCTGGAAGTGCTGATGACAGAAAAAGCACATCAGGTGGATGTTTCTTCTTAGGAGAAAACCTCATATCGTGGTTCAGCAAGAAGCAGAATTGTGTCTCTCTGTCCACTGCAGAGGCTGAATACATAGCTGCAGGAAGCAGTTGCTCCCAACTGGTCTGGATGAAACAGATGCTCACTGAGTACAATGTCTCTCAAAATGTCATGACATTGTTCTATGATAATCTCAGTGCCATCAATATCTCCAAGAATCCCATCCAACACAGCAGGACCAAACATATTGACATTAGGCACCACTTCATCAGAGATCTGGTGGAAGACAAGGTGATCACTTTGGAACATGTAGCCACGGATCTTCAACTGGCTGACATATTTACAAAGGCTCTGGATGCTACTCAGTTTGAAAACTTAAGGAGCAAACTGGGAATATGTCTCTTTGAGACCTTATAGCAACCACTGATGTTTGGGATAAATTGTTTAATATATTTGCCTATTAAACAATTTGTACTAGGCTATGATGGGTCAACAGATCATAGCTATGCTGCTTACAACAAGGGTGGATACAAGAAGGTAAGGAGACACCCTACAGAGAAAAGGCCACTGTACCTGCAGGAGTTCAAGGATGTTGTTCATGCAGGAGTAGTTCTGGATGTCAGAAACAAAATCATGGCATCTGATATGGTGGTACCTACTGTAAAGCAAAAGTGGGTGATTACTTGATCGAAGCTGTGAAGCAAGATCAAGTGGATGTGAACTTGGTTGAAACTGTGAAGTAAAACCAAGTCTGGAACTCTGTCATTGTGCTCTGGCTATGTTGTTCGCTTTGGCAACATTTTTGACAAAAAGGGGGAGTAATAACCACCAATACCCCTGACAAACAGAGTGGGTCTCTACAACAGACTCTCATGACAGATCTGAAGATTCCCCCCCTGCAGCTGATGTTGAAGTTTAGGTGCAACTTCTAATATGTGTGTGCTGCTATGTGAAGTTTTTATTTAACTTCCATGTGTGTGAGTGTGCTGCCACTCTGAGTGTATTAGCTAGTATTATTCCGCTGCTATGAACTCTGTTATGGGGATCAAAGTGTTTTAGCCAAAAATTTGCCAAAGGGGGAGTTTGTAGGTGTTTAATTGGCTGCATTATATGGTAAAACACTAATGTCTTGACTGATGTCATGACATGTATATGTGACTACATTGTAGTTACTGCAGGACTAGCTAACACAGGATTATTGAATGCTGTGACATTCATACTTGTCAACAGATACTAAGGAACAGAAGTTCTGTTAGAACTTAGTATTCATTTGCAGTCTGGTTATCAAGGAAGAACCAGACCTGGCATAAGGCCTACTGACTGAATGTCAAACTGGATGTTGTGACATTCATCATTGACAGCAGCTACTGAAGATTAGGCAGAGTGGTGTTCTGCTATACTTCAGCATAAAACTTAGTTTGTTCTTCAAGAGAATAACAGAACTAACTTAAGGCCAAATGTATAAATGTTAAGTTGGACACTTTGACATTTATTAATGTAAGCTGTTACTGTAGTATGGTCATTTTGATCATGTACAGGTCAGCAAATTGTACAGTCTGTTTTCTGGAAAAACAGACTCAGCATATGGACCTTGATGTCTAGCTGAATGTCGTGACATTCGTGCCTGACAGCATATGCTAAATTGTAGGTTGTTCAGTTTTCTGTTTCAGCTTTTTCTCAGGCTATTCTTTAGGGATTCAACAGCTGAGACAAAATCCAGGAAATCAACAACCAAGCTACATTCAATGAACCTAACAAATAGCCTATTTGTTAGCAACCTAAATGTTGAATTTGAGGGAACTTGTGTGACCTAAAATTCAGGAAAATACAGGTGCAAAAGCCCAGGTGCTGCAATATAAAAAGGAAGGCATTCCTTCATTCAGTTTCGGGGATTTTGAGGCGTGAAGATTTAGTGTGTCCATCATACTTCACTGCTGTATTTTGTGAGTCTTGTATTAGACGTATCTTGTAAGCCAAGCCATTATCAAGTAGATGATTGCTTTGGCATAGGGTGTTCATTGAGTTGTAAGTGTTGTGTCACTCAAAGCTTTTAAGCGTGAGTGCCGTGTATCTTGATTTAAGCTGTGAAGCATAATCAAGAGTTGTTTTTGAAGTGTGACTTCAAAGTGTCTTTAATATCACTGAGGTGATTGAGGGGGAGTGAGTAGGAACTCTGATCTTAGGTTAAGATTGAAATTGCATTGGGTAGGGATTAAGTGATAAGTTGTAAACGGGTGAGTTTAGCTTTGAATTGATACTACTAATAGTGGATTTCCTCCCTGGCTTGGTAGCCCCCAGATGTAGGTCATGTTGGACTGAACTGGGTGAACAATTACTTGTGTTATTTACTGCACTTACTATTAAGTTCTGCATAATCCCTGTCTGTGCAGAATTGGATGTCATAACAACCTGTGTGACATCCAAAGTCTGATAACTAGAATTTCACAAATAATAAAATGACAAAACAATATTAAAAATTAGAAATTAAAATGCAATTAGAACAAAATGGGCCAAGGGGGTGCATGCCTCGAAGAGGGTGTGAGAAATGAAATTCTGGCGTAGTGGGCTTACAACAAGGCCCAAAATCTCATGCATTGGGCCTTAGTTGCAAAGCCCACATAGAATATAGCTTCTGGCCAAGAGGGTGTGTATGGAATTTACAGAGTGAGAGAGCAAAACTAATAGGCTTGAGTGATCCAAGCCCAAACATAAGTCAAATCCAATGGAGTCCATTTGACTTGGCTAAAGTCAGCAGGTTTGAATTTCTCAAACGCGCGTTCTTGTTCATGGCCATTCCCAGGTTGCTCCACCGTACTTCCACCATGGGCCACCGCACCGACCGTTGCTCCCGACGGCGGTGGCCACCAAATAAAAAATAGAGCTATCCAAATTCTCCTCCTCTCACGTTCTAACCTAATCCACCCTCAATTCTGAGCAAATACTCTCCTAGAATCCTAACCGAAGCAAAATAAACCATGAACCCTAGCCGTTTAATCTCAAATTACACCCTGGACATGTTGATTCAAAGCCTCTGGGATTGGGGATTTGGTTCTTCTCCTCACACTCTACAGTTTACGCACGAGAAATGGAAGAAAACAAGGGATAAAGAACTCACCATGACCGAAGATTTCGCTGGAGTCAAGTAAATGCTTCTATATCCTTGCCTTTGGTTCGCCCGTCACTTCTTCTTCTTCTCTCGGTACTTCTTCTTCTTCTTCTGGATTGAGTGAGATCTTGAGGGGGTTTAAGCACAACAGATTTGAAGCTCTAATGGTGAGCTTCAACTGTTTCTAGAGAGTGCGTGTAGTGAGGGCGAGGAAGAGGATTCGCAAATGATTGGAATGTGAGTGTAATGATTTCCAAGGGTTTAGAAATGATGGAGGTGATGTTAATTTATAATGGTTAGGCTTGGATTAGTGTAGGTTAGGAGTTAGTTATGATTTAGGTTTGGAAGTTGCTTGGGAAAAAGTTAGAATGAACTCAGAGAGTTTAGTTGGTTAACTCACTGAGTTAGAGGTTAGTTGGTGAAAATTTAAGTTGGTTAATTGGTGAGCGTTAAGTGATTCTGTTAGTGACTGGCCAATGCAGGTTGTTTTTGAATTGAAGTTATATGGACCTAGGTTGGTGACCTACTGAACCTGTTGTAGGTAATGTTTTAATGTGTTCAGTAAGGCAATTCATAGGTTTGGAGTAATTGGCTTGTTATTCAGCTGGCTCAGGTGCAGGGTAACAAGTGGAATTGTGCACAACCTGTCTGAACCAAGTTATTGAACTCCATCTGCACATGTTTCTTGTGATGCTTACAATTTTTTTGTATTGTCATGTGATTTTGTGCAATGTTCATGTTGCATTCTTGATGTGAACTGGCACCAGGGTTGTGCTATCATTTGTTCATTGATTTGTTCCTGTTTATGTTGATCCGGGCCTGGTTTTGAGCTTGTTTGTTTGCTTGCGCAGGTCTGGAATTGCAACAGGTTGGGGCAATTCAAAGCATGGCATTGGTTTACCTTTGCTTGGGTGGTTTTGCAGCTTAGCAGTGTTGGTTGCAAGTCATTTATTTTAGCCTATGCATGGTGACATGGCAAGGACAATGTTGATGTTTTGCAGGTGTTGAAGCCATGTTAGATTGATGTGCATCTCATGGATTGGATTTTCTGCAAAAATGGACCTACTATGGTGGTGCAGTAGCAAGAACTTGCAAGTTTTGCTAGTGTGTGGTTGATTGTCTTATGGAATTTAGGTTAGATTTTGTACTTGGTTAGGTGTTGATCTATAGCATGATTGTTGCTTAATCTAACTATGCTGCATTAACTTGTTTGAATGACCCTGTTAGGTTTTGGTTGTATAATGCAACTCGGTTGTGGGACTGGGAATGCCATGTGAATGTTGTTTAGTAGTTGCTGCTACTGTTTATGGCCTGGTGATGGATTGATGGTGTGTGCAGCTAGTGTCGATGTCTTCCAACAAGTCAGTATATACTGCTATGTGTTCATGCTTTTACTGCATTGCATTGGATTGTTGGGACAATGTGATGTTCTGATGCGGGTTCATATGGTCATGCAGTGGGGTATTCAACTCAGGATTTAGGTTTGTCATACGGCCAGTGGTTTCAAGTATGTATGGTATGGCTTCATGAATTCACACCCTGTACTGCTTGGTATTTATTATCTTGGTGAATTGCCCTGCTGTTATTGTACATGCTACAAATGTGTCTTGCCATGTTTTTGCATTTATGATGCAGTTTGTATGATGATGTTGTTGTCATGATATGACTGGCTGCAGTATATATGTTTTGTTGCAGGTGTAACTTGGTCTTGGCAGCGTGTGCTGCAGGTGCAACTATGGTTCTTGGTTGGCTCAAAAACATGCAATGTATAGAAATATATTGTATATTTCATCGTGATAGGAACTATTACATTGTAAGGTATAAATAGGATACAACAAGCTGTACTAACTTGTTAATAAACAGAGAAATAACTCCCTATAATTGTAGCTACCTAAATAAGGAAATAATAATACTAGAGAATAAATCTATTTACACCACTGTTTTGTAACAGCTTAACAAATCATAATTAAATGATTATGATTTGATATGTGCTAATCTTCAACGCTCCCCCTCAATCTGGGTGGTAGATGTCTATCATACCCAGATTGGATTTGATATTTTCATAAGTATTCCTTGGAAGAGCCTTGGTTAAGATATCTGCAGTTTGCTTGCATGATGGGACATGATCAATATTTATAATCTTCTGATCAATTTTTTCTTTAATGAAGTGTCGGTCAATTTACACATGTTTTGTTCTATCATGTTGGACTGGGTTCTTTGCAATGCTTATAGCAGCTTTGTTATCATATAGTAACCTCACAGAATGGTTCACATGAATTTTGATTTCATCTAGCATGCTCTTAAGCCACATTCCTCCACAAATACCTAGGGCCATAGCTCTAAATTTTGCTTCTGCACTACTCCTCACCACTACAAATTGCTTCTTGCTTCTCCAAGTTACTAGGTTCCCCCACACAAATGAACAATAGACTGTAGTCGATTTTCTGTCTGTGGAGCATCCTGCCCAATCTGAATTTGTATAAACTTCAATGTCCCTGTTTGAATTCCTCTTGAAGTGGAGGCCTCGGCCTGGTGTGCCTTTGAGATATTGGAGGATTCTATTCGCCATTTTCATGTTAGACTCAGTTGGATTTGACATGTAGCGACTAGCCAAGCTTACAGCGAACCCAATGTCGGGCCTAGTGTGAGATAGGTAGATTAGTTTCCCAACTAAACTTTGATATCTATCTTTGTCGGCTGGTGGACTTTCATCTTCTCTTCCTTTTATTTGTTCTATTGGTGTATTAGCTGCCTTGCACCCAAGCATTCCAGTTTCTTGAAGTAAGTCAAGGGTGTATTTCCTTTGTGATACATAGATACCATCCTTTGTTCGAGCAACTTCCATCCCTAAAAAATACTTCAGTTGTCCCAAGTCCTTAACTTCAAATTCCTTTGCCAAGAGTCCCTTTAAATGATCAATTTGATCATAATCATTTCCTGTAATAACGATATCATCAACATAAACAATAAACAAAGCTACTTTTCCTTCCATGGAGTGTTTAACATAGTGTGGTCTGATTGGCATTGGTTGAACCCGTCTTTCTTTACAACTCGAGTCAATCTATCAAACCACGCCCTTGGAGACTGCTTGAGGCCATAAAGGGATTTTCGGAGCCTGCACACCATATTTGCAATGTTGGATGATTCAAGTCCAGGAGGAATCTGCATATAAACTTCCTCTTCTAGGTCACCATTTAAGAAGGCATTCTTGATATCTAGTTGATGGAGTGGCCAATCTAAATTTGCAGCCAAAGAGAGAATAACTCTAACTGAGTTCAGTTTGGCCACCGGTGCAAAAGTCTCTTCATAGTCTACTCCATATGATTGAGTAAATCCCTTTGCTACAAGTCGAGCTTTGTACCGATTTACACTCCCATCTGCATTATACTTCATGGAGAATATCCATTTGCATCCTATCGGCTTCTTCCCAGATGGTAGGCTTGTGATCTCCCAACTGCCATTCTTAATTAAGGCCTGAACCTTTTCAGTTACGGCTGCTGCCCATTCAGAATTTTGGAGTGCCTCATGGATGTTGCTCGGAATATGTGTATTGTCAAGGGCTGTTACAAACGTCTTGTAACTCTGGGACAATTTTCCATAAGATACAAATCTTTCAATGGGATGTTTAGTACACGATCTTACATTTTTTTCTCAAAGCAATAGGAATATTAATGTCATCAACATTCACAGAGTTAGGAGCAGTATTACCTAAGGGAACGTCATTTTCTAGAGTCTTGGAGGTTTCTTGGTTCTGCCTTGGAGCTGTGCAGGACTCTATTCCCTTCTTGCTCTTCCTGGAGTACAGTTTCACGTTGTTTTCTGGTGCAGTTTCTGTTGTAGGGGCTGTAGTTTCTACTGCAATTTCCTCTACATTTTCTAACGTAGTTTCTTCTGGTCCATGTGTAGGTTCTACAGTTTCTGTTGCATTTTCATTTGGTTCAGGTGTAGGTTTTGATGCCTCTGCAGTGAGTTTGGGTTCAGTTAGCTCAAGTTCCAAAAGTTGGGATTTTACCACTTCAATTGGATAGATGTTCTCCCCCTGAATGCCAACTTTGGGATAATATGGTTGACTCTCAAAAAAGTTACATCCATGGTGTGGTAGAATTTTTTGTTTTGAGGTGAATAACATTTGTATCCCTTTTGGTGAGGAGAGTAGCCGAGGAATATGCATTTAATGGATTTCGGGTCAAGTTTACCGCGTTAGGGATCAAGATTATGGACAAAGGTTGTGCATCCAAATATTTTCAAAGGAATAGATGTAAGGATGCGATTGGTTGGGTATAAGGTTTGGAGAGTGGAGTAAGGCGTATTAAAGTTAAGGATTCGGGAAGGCATTCTGTTTATTAGATAGGTTGTAGAGAGGACAACTTCTCCCCTACAATGGTTAGGGACATTTGTAGCTAGCATGAGAGATCGGGTTACTTCTAGGAGGTGTCTATTCTTTCTCTCGACAACCCCGTTCTGTTGAGGTGTATCTACACATGAGGTTTGGTGTATTATTCCATGTTGCGTAAAGTATGAGCTTAGTGCAGAATTATAGTACTCACGACCATTATCACTCCTAAGCACTCTAATCTTGCTTTGAAATTGTGTTTGCACCATGGTATGGAAACATTCAAATATTCTACCAACTTCCGATTTGTCTTTCATAAGGTAGACTCAAGTGATCCGTGTGTGGTCATCAATAAAGGTGACAAACCATCTTGATCCAGTTACATTTCTGACTCGCGATGGTCCCCATACGTCACTATGAATAACATAAAAAGGTTGGGAAGGTTTATAGGGTTGAGGTGGGTGGGGGCTGTGTGTATGTTTGGACAATTGACAAATTTCACATTGAAACAACTTCTGATTTTTATTGAATACTTTAGGAAGCATTTTTTTCAAGTACATAAAATTTGGGTGGCCTAGTCTATAGTGCCACGGCATTGCAGAATTTTCATTACATGCAGAAACTACAGCGCAAGAGGTTGCCTCGGATTCTGGTTTAGATGCTTCATCCTAAAGGATATAGAGTCCAGCACATTCTTTAGCATTGCCAATCGTCCTCCCCGACTCCAAAATATGAAATTCACACAGGTTAGGAAAGAATTTAGTGATACACTTCAAATCCTTTGTAAGTTTACTGATGGACAGCAAGTTACAATCAAGTTTAGGCACATACAGTACTGAACTAAGAGTAATATTTTGTGAAATAATGACTGAACCTTTACCCATGACCTTAGAAAGGGTACCATCAGCAATTCGAACAGTCGAATTATTTTGACATGGAGAATAGCTATCAAAGACAGTCAAATCTCCAGTCATGTGATCAGATGCTCCTGAGTCAATAATCCATGAATTTTGTTTTCCCATGCTAGTGTTTAGAGCATGAAAAAGATTACCTTTTTGTGCCATAATAGCTCTACCAATTGTTTGTTAAAGCATTTTTTGTAAGGCTTCCATTTGCTCCTTGTTGAATGGTGATGAGTGAGAATTTACCTCAGTTGTGTTCCCCCTGCTGTCCCGGTTTTTAGTCCATTTTAGCTCTGATGGCTTTCCATGAATGATCCAGCATGTCTCCTTGGTATGACCCGGTTTCTTGCAGTGGTCACACCAAGGCCGAGTTTTCTTTTGGAAAGAACGTTGATCTCCCCTTGCTGCCATTGCAGATCCTTCTATAGATGGGACTTCACTGGATTTTCCAAGCATCACTTTTCTCCTGCTCTCCTCTCTTCGTATTTCCGAGAATGCTACTCGAATTTTTGGAAGAGGTTTGGTTCCAAGGATTCTCCCACGAACTTCATCAAGTTCTGTGTTCAAACCTAATAGAAATTTGTAGACTCTATCTTTCTCCACCAATCCTTTGTACTTCTTTTTATCCTCCGTGCAGCTCCATTCAACTTCATCATATACATCCAGTTGCTGCCAGTGACGATTGAGAGTATTAAAATACTTTGTGACTGAGAGGTCATCTTGACGCAAATCATGGAGTATGCTCTTGATTTCAAAAATTGCAGATGTATTGTCGACATTAGAGTAGGTTTCCTTTATGGCATCCCACATCTCTTTGGCAGTGTCATAGTACATGAAATTTTCTCCAATTTCATTTGTCATGGTGTTTAGCAGCCATGACATTACTAGACTGTTTTCTAGTTGCCACTTTTTGAGGTTTGAATCCCCCTTTTTTGGACACTTGGAGTCTCCTATGATATAACCTTCCTTCCCTTTTCCTTGAAGGTAGATTTTGACTGAGCGCACCCATTGATTGTAATTCTGGCCATTCAATTTGTGACCAGTGATAGGAAGAGCATGTCCTTCAGCCAAACTGTTGGCTGAATTTTCTGCTTTAGTATCTTCCATAAGTGGTGCTCACGATTTAGGGATCGTTCAGATCTTGTGCTCTGATACCATATAGAAATATATTGTATATTTCATCGTGATAGGAACTATTACATTGTAAGGTATAAATAGGATACAATAAGCTATACTAACTTGTTAATAAACAGAGAAATAACTCCCTATAATTGCTACTACCTAAATAAGGAAATAATAATAATAGAGAATAAATCTATTTACACCACTGTTTTGTAACAGCTTAACAAATCATAATCAAATTATTATGATTTGATATGTGCTAATCTTCAACACAATGGTATCTAGTAGGTTTGCTGTATATTTCCATTCATGTTTTGTGGTTCAGTTTATGTTTAATGAAGCTTTGAACCAATGTCTATTACAGGGCCATTTGCAGGTCCATCAAGGCATTTGGATTGATAGCATAACAACAAGGTAATGGTATGCTCATGTGCGAGATGGTTCAATTGGTATGCAACCTGTTCAATTCCAATTCTGGTTTTGGTTTTAATGCAGCATGGCCATAATTAGCTTCATGTAGCATGAACCAAACTTATTCTTTACAATTCTAACTTGGTAAAGGCAATGCAACTAGGTTCATAGCATTGATCATGCACCTAGAGGATGGTTGAACAAGGGCTTACAATATGATGACCAAGAGTTGAGTTTGAAGCATTCATGCCAAATGGCAAAGATTCAAAGGTGAAGGATCAAAAATTGACCTTAGGATCAGAATTAGAACTAGGACTTAGGGTTTTAGGATGAAAAGGACTTGGGTTGACTTTGGTCAAAGTTGACGAAAAAGTCAACAGTTGACCAAAGTCAACATTTGTTCAACATGTAATTTTGTACTTTTTAGATGTAATGAACATTGTAATGGATTATAGATGGTTATTTGAATGGAAATTGGATTTTATGAATGAAATGGTTCTTGAATGAAGTCTTATATGAATTTGAATGAATTGAATTTGGCATTTGAATTGACATGAACCTTGAATATATTGACTTGTAAATGGATTGGAATGGTTTGAAAATGGTTTTGAAAATGGTTTTGAATGAATGTGATTGAATCTTGAATGGATATGATTGAAATGAATCATGAATATGACTTTGGATGAACATGAATGACTTGAATAAACCAATAACCAAAGATTCATAAACCAAACACTAAGCATTGAGAATGTCATGAAGTGGACTTGAATGGACTCAACCAGATGAAAACAAACAAATTAAGGGCTAGGCACTTGAAATTTACCAATGAAATGTCAAAGACTTGGGCTAGGACCAATGAACCAAATATAAGAGGTTATGAGGGGAAATGACCAAGCAAGAGTTTCAAACACACAATGGGTGGTGAATTGGGTGAAATTAGGGTTTGAAGACCCTCTAGGTGAAGAGTCAAGTTATAAGATACCTTTGGACCAAATCCTTCTTGATTGGGGTTACATGAGGCATGCTCTTCAACCAAGATCTTTGAATCAATCAAGATGTTTCACAAATAAATCCTCAATGGATGAACCTTCCTAATTAGGGTTTTGATAGCCAAGATAAAGGCCATAGGAACTCTACAAAGCTTCATGACCAAATCATCAAGTATTATGGTTAGAAAGCCTTGAGGATTGCCTGGATACCCCCTTGTTGAACATATACCTCCATCATCAAGAAGTTAGGGTTTTGAAGGCCCCTGAGCTTTGGTGCAAGTCCAAGCCACACCTTTCAAGTTAATGCACAAGCAAACCCTAGCTCCACAAGCCAAGAATTTTGAATCTATGGTGATCCCTTAATGGAATGAATGATGCTTATGCATGAGTTATTAATGTATGCAATTGATCCCCAAGTCAAGTGGTTGGATGGAGATGTGAAGAAATGGAGGGCAAATTTTGGGGTACAACAGACACAAAATGAGTTTTTGTTTGAAGAATGACATGGATGCATATATGGTTGCATATATAGATGCATTTTATGCAAAGCTCTTAGTTATCTTTGTTATTTATTTCAGCAATGTTAGAGCATATTGTTTGTAATATTTTGAATAAGAATAAAAGCATAATAAATGAGATCCAAAATGACAACTTTCATTAATTTAAATTCAAATTCAAGTACAAGTGATTTAACTTCAAGTAAAAATGATTCAAATTCAATTACAAATGATTTGAATAAAAGTGATTCAAATTCAAGTACAAGTGAACTTAAGCGCCATCCCATCCCTTTTGATCGTAGCAAGATCTATGGTGAGCTCCTTCACCATTTGCTTGTAAAACTTGACAAAATTTAAAACTTGGGGAGGTGTGTTCTCTAGACACATACACCAATCATCTTCTTGGAGTTTTTCTGGAAGTTCCAACATGTTGAGGTTAGCAAATCTAGCCAATTTGAGGAACTTTCCATTCCATTCAACATATAGGTCTTGGATTTTCTTGATGACGCGTTGATCTTTATCTAGGGCCGCTCTAGCCTCTATATACAGCCTCCTCCAATACACACAGTCATTCTTTAAGAGCAAGTAGACTACATCACCTTCTTGGTTCTCCAAAGCTGCAAACCTCCTATTAGCTTCTCCCAACTGGTACTCGAGGAGGAGGAAGTTCCTCTCAGCTTCTTCTTTCCAAAGGACCTCACGAGGAAACTTATCTTTTCACTTCTTGAGAGTGTCCTTAAGTTCACGGATCTGGGTTTCAAAGTCAAGCTTAATTTCCTTCTTTTCCACAAGAGACCTATCAAACAGCCTTCCTAACTCCTGAATTCTATATTCAAATTTCTTTAGATCTTCCTTTCTGGTATGGATTACCGATGTAGAACCTATAAGGATATGATTAAGATCATCCTTCTGGTCTTCTAATAACCTGCCTCTTTTGTTACTATCTTTAAGTTCCCTAGATTTCCCCTTACGTTCATCCTCCAGGTTTTGATTTTCCAGAGCAGTTTGGTTCATCTTAATTCGTAACCCAATATTCTCCAATTCGAGCTCCTTAACCTTAACATTGAGTTTCTAAATGTCCTTAGGAAGTATAGGTTTTGGCTCATGAACCTTAGGGAAAGCTAAAGCATCAAAGATGAATGGTAAATTGATTACATCAACTCTCTCTTTCAACCATTGAGTGTAAGGTTCTTTGACAAGAGCGTTCCTTTTTGTGAATTCCTTACCCTTTCTAACAATTTTCAATCAAGCTTTTCAGATTTTTTCCACATCAGGATTACTTGCTTGGATGTCAAAGAGCACAAATGTATGTAAGTATTTGGCTTCAGGAGGACCACATGGAATAGTTGTGTTGTATTCGAGATAACATAGGGTTCTAATTGATACAACCCTTAGTTCCTAACAACGTCACATTAGGAAATTCCCCACAGCTGATAATGATGTCTAGGGTTTCCCATTTTCTGACATACCATCTGATGGAACTTGTGGTGAGAGAAGCTAGTCTTTGAGGATATTTAAGCTCTTTTGCTACGAAAGGGCCTTTTTCGGGCATTTGTTGCATGAACCAAGTATAAAGCAAAGGAGCACAACATATTAGAGTTCCACCCCTATTTTCATGTTGAGCATGAAAGGTATGGTAAATATCAACTAAGAGAAATGGTACAGGATTTCCAGAGAGAAAGACTTCTACGACTACATGATCCATATTTTTTTCAATGTTTGGGAAGAGCACAATCCCATGGATCAACAGAGCCAACACATCATATAATGCCTTCCAATTTCCTGCTTTCTTGAATTTCAGAGCTAATTTTTCCAAGAACCTTAAGGCAAAACCTTTGAACCCCCCTTTCTTGATCCAATTGGCTAGAATAGTTGGGACATCAATACTTAGGATTAAAGCTAAATTATTTGGGCCCACTCCCTCTTCAAGCTAACTTCTTCCAACGTAGGAGCGAGTTAGAAATCAGAAAATGTGAAACAACGTAGAGACAGATCATAATATTGTGCCAGAGAGATGATAAACCCATAGTTAACTTTCTTAGTCAGAAGGTTCTAAATTTTACCATAGTATTTTCCGAAGTCATCACGCTTATTAAGAGTCAAGTCAAAGATCAATCCTTGCAAACTGTCAAGCTTAGGTTCCTTGTACTTGAGTGAGAAAGTGTTTCTTCTTGGAGTTGTCATTTTCAAGTTCTCAATTCCTGAAACAAATATGAGACAACTAAGAGTTTTCTTTTTGTGATGTAGATGCAATGCATATGGATGAATGTGATGCATTTTTGTATAATTTCATAGGTTCGAGGCATGGATAAATCTGATTACTTCGTATGGACGGGGTTCTCACCATGTAAGATCTATGGTTACAAAAAGTTCCCAGAGTCATGGATCCTTTATACTGTTTGCTCCATGTGGCAACTTACTTGTCGGGCGTCAACTCCATTCAAAGAATCTACTCTAAGTGAGGTTCTCGCATCGATCCAACGAGAAATTCATCTCGTGGACCCATACTATGCAACTATAATTCCTAGTTGGCCAAAGGATTAAGGTTCTACAAATGGTCCTTAGAGTCATGGATCGATCCTAATGAAAATATTGAAGCTTACGACAACTTACTTGTCGGGTGACAAAATCATCCAAAGGATCTACTCTAAGTGAGGTTCTCGTACCGACCCAACGAGAAATTCATCTCGTAGACCCGCATTACTCAACCTCGTTCTATCTTATGTTTTTACTCGATACTCGGATAGAGAGTCTTTCCCACAAGGTTTGCAATCAGAGTATCCAAGTACCAAAGCATAATGGAACCAATACAATAGATTATATCAATATGACAATAAAGATAACAAAAGAAATAAAGAAAAGCCACACAAGTAAACAAAAAGGAACACAAATGACCTAACTAGGCATGACTCACTTAGGGAAACAACAACTTCCCCAGCAGAGTCACCACTTGTCGCACCTCGAAAAATGAGAACACAACCTAGCAAAACGCAATCGCACACTCGCATGATGGACTAAACAGATTCACCACCGAACTTTATTTATTCCTAAAAAGCAAAGGGGAAATATCAATAAAACCCAAGAAAGAACGACAAAGATTATGGTCGTCGCAACCAAATCAGGGTGTGGGAGTCGATTACGCAAGGGGAAGGTATTAACACCCCTCACGTCCGTTGTACTCAATGGAAACCATTAGGTCGTTAGTGTTAGCTTGAAATGTTAGAATTCTCAAGTTATTAAGAGGGATAGAAAGAATATGAGAGAAAAGAATGCTTTTTTGGATTTTGCAACGAAGGGGACTAAACCTAAGTTTTTTTTAATGGGCCTGACAAGATTTTGCAATCCTGCTCCTACGTATCTCAATAGAGAACTCAAGCCACGCGTAGTTCTGGGTAGAAAAAAAGTTTATTTGTTGTTCGATTTTAGCGAAAGCTATATTGTATTAATTGACGAAGAACATTATTTTACCCAAAACAAGTGAGGAGCGGATGTTTGCATCATAGCAAATGGATTTACAAATCAACATTCGGGAAAAAGTCACTTATCTTAACTCAATAATTATGGATGAAGCATTGCTTTGCATCATCTTAAGACAAAATATATTTCGTTTTTGAAAAGGGTTTGAAGGATCGCATAGAGGAGAAAAAAAAGTTTGATTGGTTGAATGTATTTTTGGGCTTGAAAGACGAGTATTAATGACTTGCAAGGTCTTACAACTTGAGTCTAATACTCGGGACTACGTCTGGACCTTTCACCCAGGTAATCTTTTTCTTTCAATTTTATTGAGAATAGAAGTTTGAATATTTATAAGTGTTTTAGAGGGAAGACGGACACTTATGGCTTGCAAGCTCTTACAACTTAGGCCTATCACTTGCGGTAACAATTGGACCTTTCACCCAGGTAATCTTTTTCTTCCGATTTTATACAGAAAATGAGTTTGAATATTTACAAGTGTTTTAGAGGAAAATGGTTTGAAATGACTTAAAGGTTGATATTTCAAAGTTTGATTTTATGAAAAAAAAGCCTTCTTAATCAAGTGTCCAACACGTTGTTAATAGCTCAAAGTATAGGTAAGATAAGATTGATGTCTAACTCGACATGCAAATCAATCACACAAGTACACAATAATCAAACAAAACAAATATCCAATCAAGAACAAATTAAAATCGAAGTGACACTCTTGAACTTGAACTTTAGAGAATAAAAAAAACTTACCTAAGAACCCTACTCAAACAAACCTAATAATTTCTCCAATAATTTCTCTTTTTTTGAAATATATTCATAAAAGGAAAAATAAATAAGTGAATAATAAAAGGTATAGAATAAATAAATTTTCTTTTTTTCATATTACTAATATTACTAAATTTTTTTAAAGAAATAAATTTATTATTTTTTATAACCAAAATGTTTCTTAAACAAACAAATAAATAAAAAATATCATGCTAAATGAGTAAAAAAAATAGAAAAATGGGCCAAGGGGTTTAGATAGGAGAAAGGGTGGTAAATCCTAACATAAAGGGTTGAACCCGAGTCAGGAGGTCCAGATTGGGCCTCAACCGACCCGGATCAGTTTAATGACTAAATAAGGGAACCCTAAGATCAAAACACACGGTCGTTCACTCTTTCAAGTTCAGAAAAGAAAACGAAAATCCAAGCTCATGGAAATGCAAGGCTCGTGAAATCCAGACAAAACTTAGTGAGCAAACCGAAATCATTTACGAGAATCATTTAAAACTATTGTTAGAAAGACTCTCTAATGGAAATTGCACCTAAACAACAATACCCAATAAAACTCAAAGGCACAACCTCCATCATATTCAACTATTGAAGTCCAAATCTCAAATCAAAATGCAGGCTATCATACCCCAAATTTTACTTCACCTAATTCATCTGCATTCATCCATGAACATTCATTCATCTGCATTCATCCATGGACATTCATTCATTTGCAGTCATTCATCCATTCATCTACATTTAAATTGATTCCTTAGGATCATTTCATCGGGTCATAAAGGTTGCATTTTTCATACATAGGTCAAGATTAATATTCACTTTGGTTGTTTTGCTTTATTTTGACCAGTCCATATATTATTCATTCATGCATACGTCCATCATTTGTTCTGTACTGCATTTAGTAGTATGAATGTCTGGAATTTTGTATTTGCATTAAAGGTTTAGGTTTATTTATTTTGAGCTATATCTTTGCATTCCTAAAAATTAGTTTCCTTTTGTTTTGTCATGGTATTATTCTTATGTTTTATCAATTCTTTTATGTTGAATAGAAGTTATAATAATAATTAAAGTATTGTTTTACATTTTAAAATTAAGATATGAATTCTAAAAGATGATAATTATAAAAATTTGTTCTACAATAAGTTTATACAATTTAAACTTGTTTTACAATTTTCTTCTTTCATTTGAATTTAAATAACTTTTGAGTCACACTTATAATTAGATTTATTTTATTCTACTTTAAATTTTAAAAAGTTTAGTTTTATTTTTATTAGTTTTTTCTTTCTACATCATAAATTTTTTTTATAAAAAAAATAGGGGAAATGAACTCTTTAGTTATGTTTTACAGTAACTAATATTTCAAAACAAAAATTCAAATGCATACAAAAGTATATTATGTACAATATGTCTACAATATTTTTACAGAGACGAATTAGAAAGAGAATTTCAATGCTTAAGTAAGTATTACAAGTTCATGTCATTTTTTTCTGCAATAACAAGAAATAACAAGAGATTTAGTTTCTTTGTGAAGACCCCTTCCAACTTGCAGAGCTTATTTTTATCCTCTATGCATAGAGGAAGCTATTCTCTTTTGGATAAAAACTTTGTCCTGTTGCTGTAGTGATTACAGAATAGCAGTGTTAGCATTTTTTCTTGAATAACATTTGAACCAAAAAGTCAATTGTAATAAGAGTATAGTAGTTAATCACCATTTGATCAACTCAGCAGAAAATTTGTATCATACTTCAAAGATTGACCAAAACAAAAACCATATTATATTCAAATCAAACCCTAATCTCTGCAAACCAAAAAGAAGTCATTCATCTCATAGCATAGCATGTCATTGCATCTAGGGGCATAATTCAGATCCTTTATATTTAAATACCTTCCACCCTAATTTCATGAGGATTGTCATCACTCATGCTATCAAAAAGAAGTCATTCATCTCATAGCATAGCATGTCATTGCATCTAGGGGCATAATTCAGATCCTCTATATTTAAATACCTTCCACCCTGATTTCACGAGGATTGTCATCACTCATGCTATCTAGTAAATATATTTAAATAGGGGAAACTGTCATACCTCAAATTTTGTCACACCTAACTCATTTGCATTCATCCATGAACATTCATTCATCTGCATTCATCCATGGACATTCATTCAGTTGCAGTCATTCATCCATTCATCTGCATCTAAATCGATTCCTTAGGATCATTTCATCAGGTCATAAAGGTTACATTTTTTATACATAAGTCAAGATTAATATTCACTTTGGTTGATTGCTTTATTTTGACCAGTCCATATATTATCCATTCATGCATACATCCATTATTTATTTTGTTTTGCATTTAGTAGTATGAATGTCTAAAATTTTGTATTTGCATTAAAGGTTTAGCTTATTATTTCGAGCTCTCTATCTTTGCATTCCTAAAAACTAGTTTCATTTTATTTTGTCATGGAATTATTCTTAGGTTTTAGCAAATCTTTTATGTTGAATAGAAGTTATAATAATAATTAATGTTTTGTTTTACATTTTAAAATTAAGACATGAATTCTAAAAGATGATAATTATAACAATTTGTTTTACAATTTGTTTTTACAATTTAAATTTGTTTTACAATTTTATTCTTTCATTTGAATTTAAATAACTTTTGAGTCACACTTATAATTAGTATTATTTTATTATACTTTAAATTTTAAATTAGTTTTATTTTTATTAGTTTTTTTCTTTCTACATCATAAATTTTAAAAAAAAATTAGGGGAAATGAATTCTTTAGTTATATTTTACTGTAACTAATATTTCAAAAAGAAAATTCAAATGCATACAAAAGTACATTATGTAAAGTATGTCTACAATATTTTTTTGAGAGACGAATTAGAAAGAGAATTTCAATGCATCAGTAAGTATTACAAGTTCATGATTTTTTTTACAATAACAAGAGATTTAGTTTCTTTGTGAAGATCCCTTCCAACTTGCCGACCTTATTTTTGTCCTCTATGCATAGAGGCAACTCTTCTCTTTTGGACATAAACTTTATCCTGTTGCTGTTGTGATTACATAATAGCAGTGTTAGCATTTTTTCCTGAATAACATTTGAAGCAAAAAGTCAATTGCAAAAAGTATTTAGTAGTTAATCATCATTTGAGCAACTCAGCAGAAAATTTGTATCAGACTTCAAAGATTGATCAAAAACAAAAACCATATTATATTCAAATTAAACTCTAATCTTTGCACTATATATTCAACAATAAGCACAAAAGAAAGACAAGAAGAACAGAAAAATAGCCATAAGAAAAATTTCAAACCAAAAAACTTAAACATTTTTTATCAATCAGACATACAAAATTTGAAACACTAAGCAAAATTTCAACAAAATCCCATCTTTTTTCTCTTTATTGCAAAATTACCACATCAACTGATAACACATGAAAACTTAAGCTTTTAATATATAACACAAACAAAAATCAATAGAAATTCGAAGAGAAAGGTATACACAAACTAAAGCAAAAAAAATTAAAGTACGAATAGACGAAACAAATTTCTTTTTAGCTCACCTGAGGTAACTTTCGTGGCTGCCGTAGTGTCGCTAGACTTTCAAAACTCCGGCGAAGTCTTTATCTTGATCTGAACACCCTTTTATGCTTGCTTCATCAACTGTACTGTTTCGATTTAACATTTGTGCTTTGATTTTGTTGCGACTTACTAGTTAGGTTTCAAATTGGGATTGAGCGTGATCTCCATGTATATTTGTTGTCTGTTTGATTTGCTTGCATATTTATGTTGAGGGGAAGATTTGAGAGAATGTTAGTGTTGAAAGTTTGTGGGTTTGGGATAAATTTGAATTCAAAAAAAAAACTTTGATAAACACCTTCATGGTGTTCTCTTGTTTCAAACTATGAATATCTTTTTCTTAGAAGGTTTTTGTGGTCTTTTTTTCTTTTCATGTTAAGGAGAAAGATGAAGAATGAAGCACATAAATAGAGTGAGAGAGAGGAAGCTTGTATTTAAAGAAAAAAGAGAGTTTCAGGAGATAATGATATGATGACTTTATTTGTTTTCATTTAATGAATCCCTGTCTTTATTTCTTATAATTCTCCTTAATGAACAATCATGACTTGGTTTATTCACCTATTTTTTTCATTGCCAGATGGATTTTCTTCATTATCTCCATAGTCAGCATTAACATTTGTATTAGGTGTTTGTTTTGACCCAGACTGGACCTCTTGACCCGTGTTCATCCCCTTCCTGGGCTTTCATTATGTTCTTTCTTTATGGCCCAATTGTTTCTTTTTTATTTTATTTTATTTTCTTTTTCTAACAAGTTTTCTTTATTTTATAAAACAAGTTTTATTTGTTATAATCTTTTTTATTTATTTATTTTCATATTAGTAATATTTTAAAAAAATAATAATTAATTTTTATAACATTTTATTATTATTATTATTATTATTATTATTATTATTTATTATTATTCACTTATGTATTTCTTTTTACGAATATATTTAAAAATAAAAATAAAAAGAATAAGTTTACATTTTTTTTATTAATTTTAGATTAAGTTATAAAAAAAATTTAAATTTAACATTTATTTTCTTTTATTAATTTTAGATTATGTTATAAAAAAAAGTTTAACATTTTTTCTTTTATTATTAGATTTTGTCATAAAAAATAAAAATAAATTAAGTTTTACTTTTATTTTCTTTTATCAATATTAGATTAAGTTATAAATAAATAATAAGTTTATATATATTTTTTTTAATTTTAGATTATGTCATAAAATCCAAAAAAATTAAGCTTACCATTTATTTTCTTTTAATTTTAGATTATGTGATAAAATCCAAAATATTAAGCTTACTATTTATTTTCTTTAAAATTTAGATTATGTCATAAAAAAATTACAAATAAATTAAGTTTACCATTTATTTTCTTTTAATTTTAGATTATGTCATAAAATCCCAAAAAAATAAGTTTACCATTTATTTTTTTATATTTTAGATTATGTTTAAAAAATCATTAAAGAAAAGTTAAATTTAGTTATTTTTATTATTATTTTTAGATTGTGTTATAAAAATATTAAAAAAAAGTTAACTTAGTTATCTTCATTATTATTTTTAGATTGTGTTATCAAATTTTTAAAAAATGTTATATTAGTTATTTTCATTATTATTTTTAGATTGTGTTATAAAAATATAAATAAAAAAGAGTTAATTTAGTTATTTTTATTATTATTTCAAATTATGTTATAAAAATATAATAAGAGTTAATTTAGTTATTTTTATTATTATTTTTAGATAATGTTAGGAAAATAAAAAAAAGTTATGTTTAATTTAATTTCTTTTTGTTATTATTTTAGTTAGATTTTAAAGAGAACAAAAAGAGTATTTAGTTATTTTATTATCATATTTTTTTTTATAAATAATATGCATATGTTTAATATTAAGTTGGTCTTATTTTCTCACTTTATTTTACTAGAAATAAAAAGAATATAATTATATTTATCTCCAACTTAATTTCTTGCTATTTTCTCTAAATGTTTGAATAACTATAGAATTATTATTTTCAAATAATATCGTTTTCTTTGTAGTTTTATTTATTATTGTTAGAATATTACGAATAAATAATTAAATAAGTATCTAGTAATGATGTTGATTAATTAATAGAATAAAATATTTATGACTAATTTCTGAAAATTTGGTCCTACCCCAAGTTGTACCTTTTAATCTGATTTATTTGTTTCTTATCCTGATTCAAACGCTTTATTATTTAAGTTAAGATATTAAAACCTTTTTTTTCAAATAACTCGAAAGAAGAGGACCATTGAAATCTAGCGTTCCGGTGGGAACCCTCGAATGATCGGTCCCGAGCCTTGCGTTTTGGGTTAACCGTTCATTCTTTTCTTTCGTCCCTAAAACACTTTAATTAACTTGGACAAAATAAGGATCATTGGGATCAAGCATTTTGATGCAACTCTTTGAAAAGTTGATTCTTATCAAGCGTTCGTTGTCCATCAAATAATTTTCTCAATTAGCCTTGAATGAAAAAGGACCATTGGAATCTAGCATTCCAGTGAAACCCCAAATATTTAATCCCGAGTCATAGGTCTTGTTCTCATCAAATATTTGTCATTCACCTAAAATACATCCAACCAATCAAACTTTTTTTTCTCACCGTTGTGCGATCTCAAAAACCTTTTCAAAATGAAAGACATCTTGTTTTAAGATGATGCAGAGAAGTGTTTCATCCATATTTGTTGAGTAGAGATAAGTGATGTTTTCCCAAATATTGATTTATAAATCCATTCGACGTGATGCAAACGTCCGCTCCTCACTTGTTTTGGGTAAAACATGTTTTTTATCGATTAATACAAGATAGCTTTCGCTAAAATCTACCAACAAACAAACATTTTCTACTCGGAACTACGTAAGCTTTGAATTTCTCTATTGTACCCGGAGATACGTAGGAGCAGGATTACGAAATCTTGTCAGGCCCGTTAATAAAAAATTTAGGTTTACGTCATTTCTCATTAATAAAATTCAAAAACATTTTTGTTCTCTCTTTTTCTATCCCAAATAAGTAGAATATTAGAAACTAACATAAGCTAACATTCAATTCGATATTAACTAAACAGTTCCCGTTGAATACAACGGACGTGAGGGGTGCTAATACCTTCCCCTTGCATAACCGACTCCCGAACCCTGATATTGGTTGCGATGACTATATCTTATAATTTCTTTTAAGGTTTTTATCTATATTTTCCCTTTCCCTCTTTGGGAATAAATAAAGCTCGGTCGAGATTATGTTAAGTTCATCCCGCGAGTGTGCGATTGCGCCCCGCAAGCGTCGTGTTCTCATTTTTCAAGGTTCGACACAGATAAAACAAGGGAAAGAAGAATCTACCAGAAAAGAAGATGTGCAAAGTCCTACTAGAGGTAATTTTCGTTTTCGATCCAACTCGGACCTTGCTGCGTTTTTGCTGTCTTTTCGTTTTAGATACTGCTGGAATTTTGAGTTGCTAGCTTCTTGTGTTCATGTTCATGTTAACTTAGGGTTCTTCTCTATGTGGATTTCGATGGCTGTTGGTCTGAGGATTTTCTCTTGGTTTTTTCGAGTTCTGATCTTTGGTGGTTTGAATGATGATTGTTTTTCTTCAATTTTTTTGGATGGTTATCGTAATGGTTTTTTTTTCTTTTTGTTCTTGAATCCCCCTTTTACTGTTTACTGATCTTCCTCTTATATTGTGTGCATTAGGTTTATGTGTTGAAAACAAAACTGAAAGGATAAACATTGCTTTATCTTGCTATAGAAATTAATGTCCGAATTGGTGTAATTTCTACTGCTACTCTACTGTTTCTTAACTTTTCCCTAATTTGTCGATTGAATATAACAGTAATAAACTGTTAACATAAAGTTTGTAACAGCAGCAACAACTTATCTTTCCCTCTCTTTTTCTGAATTTGATTTTTAGGTCATGGTGTGGATTGGTCTTGCTCTCTTTTTCGTGATGCATTTGTTCTTTCCTTTGCCTATGTCTCAAGGTATTAAGAGAAAGCTTCAAGTGGAAGGCGCACTGACCATTTTAGGATTGTAGAGATATGGAGTAAGGATCATGGGAGATTGAAGAAAGTGCCCCAATTTCTTTATGTTATTAAGTTTGTTATTAGAAATTGTAATGTATTCAAACATTCATGGATGTACCAAATCCAAACTCAATGCAAAAAGAAATTAATTTTTAATTTTCTATTCAAGAGTTCTTCTTATGATGTAACAAGAATTTTAAACATTTTACTCTTGAAAAGAATTTCCTTTGAAATCAACTTGAATCAATTGGGTATGAGTGAGAAGAAAATATGGTAACACAAAGACGTTCTTAAATTCAAAGTTAAAGTAAAATGACAATCTTGCAATCTTTTTTTATGAATTTTCTTTCAAAAACAACAATATGATTCAAAATAAAAAATTATCCTCATCATTTAAATCCAAATTCCAAACCAAAGTCAAACATAATTCAAGAAATAAGATTTATTTTTTAAAAATAGAATTGTGATGACAATGATCATGGATGGTAGATTCAAATGACATGAGACTTACAATTATTCTAAATTGTGCGAATGAAAGATGTATGCATAATATGAATGTATGCACTGGTCTTAACAAAACAACACAATCAAAGTTAACTAACCCTTGATTAATCAATTCTGACTTGTGCATGGAAATAAGATCTTATGAAGTGATCACGAGGCATGATACATATGAGATGCTAGTGAATCATACAGATAAATTTGTGCAAATGAATGGATGCAATCAAATGAATGCAGATAATTTAAATACATATGAATGATCTTAGGTGGGAAAAAATTTAGGGTATGACAATAATTATAACATAAAAGAAATCAATTAGTGCCAAACATTCATATGATCTAACATAGTACAATTAGATTCATCTCAAAAGACCTAATCTAAAATAGGTTAGTTACTCATAGTGAAATTAACAATTACCATGAGTTGATAAGAAGTATTCATCAAAATCAATGGAAAATATGCTCTCTAATGAATCCAATGCTCTCCAAAATCACCCATAAAAGCTCATTGTCATCACTTTATCTCATCAATTTTGTAACCCTAAAACAATTAGCAAAAGTCCCTTTAAAAAGCTACACATATGTGTCAAGGAAACACGTCATCACGACAGCGTAAGTATTCATCACGATCGCAATATGAGCTCATAGTTATCACGATGTCAACATCACGACCACGAGAAAATAGAGGTGAATTCTTCTTTTTTTTCCTTCCTTTTTCTTCTTTTTTTCTAAGTTCCAACTTTCTTCACCTTTTGGTCATTTTGCTCACTTCTTCATCATTTTAACTTGGCTTTTTCTCATAATTCGACCAATTTATCTGAAATTGCTCATAAATATTACATAATGACATAGTGTCATAAGTATGTTTGGGGAGATAAATAGAAGTGGATCCTTGGGAGTTGATGAAACATGTAGGGTTATGGGTCATTGGGTTGGGGAATTTAGAGTACTAGTTTTGGATAAATGGATTGACTTTTTGTTTCAAATAAACGAACAATGGATACAACAAGGACTAAAGAATTGGGTAACTTGAAACTTACCTCTTATTGTATCTCTAATTGCAGCCCACTAATGAAACAGTCCAACAAAGCCTCTAAATCCAAACATGTGACCAGATTTGCTAGAGAAAGGCGAGATAATTGTCATTAATGAACCCAATTTGAGCGAGTTTAAATATAGGGATTCCTTAATGCACCATATGTATTACTAAGGCACCACATAAAAATACAAAAATGCCCCCAGATTCTGGATATGTATCACCGGACGTATCTTGAGAAAATAAAATTCCGAGTTAATGTAAAAAAACTACAGAGATTCATCTTTGTGGATATTTTAGAGATGCATCTCTAGACTGTATTTATTCTAAAATGCGTCAGAGACCCTTCTCCTTGCTCACTTCTTAAAAAACAACTCTATAGATTTCTCAAACTCTCCCAGCTCACGTTTTCTTAAAACCAACCAGCCAAGTTCAAAGCTTATTCCATCAACATCAAGTACATCAAAGAGATCATTCAACATTGGAGTAAACTCTCAATTTATAAGTTTTTGATTTTTATAAACTTTTTTGAGTTTTTATATAAATTTAGTAGAAATTGATGATTAGATTAAGAAATAGATAGTTTTTGTATGACTGATAGTTTATACATAATGAGAAATGTGTTTGATGTTTAAAAATATCTATCAATGCATTATTTTTTGGGGTTTAGTGGTCTGCATTACCGCCATTGACGTAGCTGAAAGTTGCAAGAAATTTCGGAGATGCGTCTCCAGGATTTTTCAATGTTTGGATTCCCAAGAACTGGAGAAGAATCTTCATAATTTATTTGTCAGTTTTTCTTTTCTTTTCTTGCTTGTAGGGTTTCTTGTATTAATTGTATGACACTTGTCTAGTTTACTTATAAGCATTATGGCTGATAGAGACGACATACTGAGGTACAGGAGGATTGCACATCATGCATCTGGCCGGAAGGAAAAAATTCAAGTTTTAGAGGCTCATGTTTCCTCTAGCCGGTTCATGAGGAGGCTTAGACTTATGGGGCTCATATATATCCACCTTCTTCTTCCCGTAGGAGATAGGTGTCACCCACTGACGCATCACTGTCTCCATCTTCCCGTAGGCGGCAGATTTCACCTATTCAGGTGCCTGGAGCTATGTCGATGGATACATCAGGTGGTTCTTCAAGGTGTCACATCCGTATATGGTATAGGCTACTCTAGAAGATCTACCGAGGCCAACTCATTAGGAGATACTATAGGAGAAACAGACACAGTTAGATCATATTCATGATGTCTTGTCTAGATGTCATCGCATTGTGGAGATGGTGCAGGTAGACATTGACACAGGTATCTTTCCTGATGGTTCTGAGGTGAGGCAAGTCCTAGATATCATTATGACGGAGGTCCGAGAGGCGCTGATGTACCGAAGACAATGTCGGAGGACGGGGGCAAAGATGGCCGAGAAGTCCGATGAGCTTTAGTTCGACATACGAAGTAGTTGATAGTATTTGTACTTTGGATTTATTATTGATTGTATTTTATTTTGACTTATTTCGACTCATTGTGTATCAGTCTGATGACTTATTTTGACCATCTGAATTTATATATGTCTTTTTTGCATATCAATTGTATGGTTTAATACTGATCACATAACATGGTTCTTAACATTTATAAATCATCATTTTCATCTGAGTAACCATAAAAATAACTTAACTTGCACTGTTCTGATAGATTACGAAAACGCATCTTCGTAAACATTAAACGAAGATGCATCTCTAGATCAATAAAAGTTTAAAATGAATCTTTTAGAGATGGATGCATGAGATATATTTTAAAATATTTCGGAGATGCATCTCCGAATCAATTAACGTTGACTCAAGACAATGTAGGTCCGAAGATACATCTCTGAAATCCGATAAGTATTTTGAATTTTTCATAAGATGACCTCCATAGGATGGATAAAAAATTCCCTTAAATATAACAAATATGGGCCTATCAAACACCATAGGTCCAAATTCTAACTCCACAGCCCTTATGAACTTAGAAACGAGAAGGGCATGGTGCGTTGAATCATCTGAGACCACGACACCACCGCTTGGTCAAGGTGGACCGTCGCGATGGTGAGGCTTTTAGGATCCAACGTGTTGTAATAGTTAAAGAATTGACCTGCCTTAAAAATCCATGCTAAAGCATCCTTACCATTAAACATTGGAAGTTCAAGACGCACATTACAAACGTGAAACAGTTGTTCACGGTGATGTGCATAGTGTCATTTCTAAATTATTTATCCACTTATCTATAGTCTACACAAATAAATAATTGATGAAACTTTATTATATAAAATATTATTGATTAATATATTTGACGTTGAAAGAGAATTCATACCAAAGTTTCTAAAATATCGTAAAGCAGATTCACCACTTTTTTCCTTTGAATCCGATTTAGATGAATTATGAGGTAAATCAAAATTTAAAATGAATAATGTCCATATAAACTTTGCAAATTATTTGTGCACCAATATGATATTTATCTTCTTTCATTCTCAAGATTTTAATGCACTCCCTAACACAAATCTAACAAATTATTCCTGTTTGTTTGTCCTTCTATGCCATTTCCAGTCTGTCTTTGTGGAACCACCATGGTCCATTTCTCTCTTTCTCTCTCTACCTCAATCTCTCTTAACATGACTTCATTCTATTATTGTAGGGATACTCACTATTTTCATATAAGTTAAGCATTAAACAAAATAGTTAAATATTTTGGATTCAATGTTTTTCATTCAATCAATGCAGAATTATCGACCAAAAGAGAGTACCTTTAACAAACCAATAATAACAAGATAATTCCTTTTATCAATTAGTCCCTACACAACATCAGCATGTAGTTTTAGCCTTTTACATCTAAACACAAGTTTCATACAATGTCCATTTCAGGACTATATCATATTGGATTGGGATAACTTCTTTGGGTCCTAACGAAAAGTAGCCGGCCCAATCCGCTTAAACAAATCATGAAAGATCCACTAGCAAAATCGGGCAGACAAGGCCCTGAGTTGCCCGACCCGAATTCGATTCCATGATTCGTCCGCCTCTCTAAATAAGGGTCGGTTTGGATCATGCCGATAAAGAAGGAAACCGGTCCCCCAATTAAGGAGGAAATCACTACTCTCCATAATCCCACATATTCGTTGAGAAGTTGAGAAAAGACCGCTTCATTCCCTTAATCCGGTCCATAAACTTTCCTATTAATATTCCATTCTTTATGGTTCAGACACTAATTTTACTTAATCAATTATACATATATTCTCGCGAATAACACACATGAGCATATGACTCTCATTGTATTTCACAAGTAGACATATAGGTAAGGCACTATAACATGTTCCATAGGAACCATGTCTAAGGAAAATTAAATATATATTACAAGAATATACTATAAAAACCAGGTTAACATTTTGTTTTCATGCAACAAATGGGCCATTTTAGTAATATCAATTAAATTTTGGGCCATTTTAGTAAATATCAATTTCTAGCAACAAATGGGACATTTGACAAGGCCATTTTCATTGCAATCATGACATCTAAGGAAACATTCATTGTTGCTGCTGTCACCATTGTTGATGAAGACCTTACAACTTCCACAACATGTCGAACAAATAGTAAATCCCATGTTAGCACAACCAATGCAAAGAGAATCACTAGAAACAACAGTTGGTGTTCCTTCCAACATCTTTGCAAGCCAGCCCATTTCATTCAATCCAATCACTTCATCAGCTCCTCCAATGTACCTTCCTTTGATAAAAAGCTTCGGAGGAATCACTTTCTCTCCCAATATATTCCACAATTCTTGTCTGTATTCCAAATGTAGAGACACGTCCCTTTCATGGTACATTATTCTTAAACTTCTCAACAAGAAACGGATTGTGTTGCAATCTTGAAATGTTTTCCTTATTCCTCTCAAACTTGTTGTGTAAAGAATGATTGAGTTGCTTCCACCAGGTGGACATTTTTCTTCAAAACTTTTAAGAGATGGATACTCTTTTGTAGCTAATTTGAAGTTGAATGCTTGTCCCTCCAAATGATGTATCTTATCATCATTATTCTTCTCACTTCCATCAGGATTGTTTCCTGTTCCGGACTGAGCCGACGTCCACCTCGAATCGTTTCCTTTGTGGTCATCAAAGAATGGTGAAGTTGGACATTTTTGGATACAAAACATATCTGTGGTGTTGAGATGAAAAACAAGGCCTTGTTTCATGTTTGTTTTTGTTGGAATGAGTTTCATTTTTCTAAGGAAGCTGCTTCTCATTCCATGCATGATATCTTCAAAAAATGGCTTCTACTACACATGTTATGATCCTCTTAAAGTGTGAAGAAAACAAAGAAGATGAGATTTTGAGAATGACTTCTATGGTTGAAGATAAGTTCTGTATTTTACTAGTTTCTAGTGACTATATAAAGTAGAGACTGAAAAGCTTTGTTATGTTGAGAGGCTTTATCAAAGTCTCTTTGAATGATCACTGCATGGTGTGGGGGCAAAGCTATACCCACTATCCATCTTCTTTTATCATATTGGAAGACAGACACTTTACCTACCATTTGGTGGTGCCTCAATCATGGTATTGGGTAAAGTTATGAAGTGTTTATATGAATGATATAGGTGACATATGTAAATTAAAAACCACATAAATTACATTATGACATTTCTTTTATGGATATTTAATCGTGTTAGATTTATTTAAAGTTTATGTCTTAAATTTTGTTAAGAGCAACCATTTAAATAGAATTTAATATCACATTTTTACTAAAAATCTTAAGACATTATCTATATTAATCATCTCTTTTATATGTTGTTTAACACTAATTTTTTCTTCAAATGTGAGACTTCTTACTCACATTTGACAAACAACAATTTTTCTCTCTTATTTAGACTTGTACGGACGTTGACACTCACCAAATCAACGAGACATACCATTTGACCATCATTATCAAATAGTCTTTCATATAAAAAAAAACTAAATATGGCACAAGAAGTGCCCCTAAAAAACAAACCCGAAAAACGAAAAGCAAAAAAATAGAAGAGATAAGAACCAAAGCTTCGAGCACCACCAAACCACCAATGGAGACATATTATATTTTACAAAAATAACTACCATCAATAAAATAACATCATCCAAGAGCAGTTTAGGAACAAAACCTCGAGAAAATCATGGCACACTTTTGAACTCTTAATGAATGAAATAAAGAATAGGGTTCGTAAGCTATTTAAAGAAAGAACATGATTAATGATTAAGTCAGTGACTTATGAATATACTATTTTCAAACAAGAGAAATGTTTATATCTTTCCTATCCTCCCCGTCTATTACCGCAAAGATGAAATTGTTTCGTCCTTTTAATATTTTTCCATCAAATATAAATCTTTAAGTGACTCCTTTAAGACCCCAATTTTGACCTTAAAATCCCTCGTGCTATTTCCTCATTTGCATTGGCTTTGTGATCACATCTTGACATCCTTCTTACCCCTCATTCATTGGATTTGTATTAAGAGAGATCACCAAGCATATTTGATTGTGTCATACTTTATTTTTCTATGTTTACTAACCAAAATACCAAAAATATGTCCATGTATAGCTTTGTTTCTTTTGTAGGTAGTGTGTGCATTCACCTATGCATCATAAACCTCACAACTAGGGTTTGAGACCCTCAATACAAAGAGATCAATCCAAAAATTATCCACATTGGTTCTAAACTTCATATATGGATCCTCATGTTCTTTATTTGTCAATTTGATCAAGAATTCATCAAGAGTTTGAAGTTTGTTTGCCTTGGAAGCCCTAATTCATCTGGGTATCTTGTGTGACTTCCTTAGCAAGTTCCTTCAAAAATTGGTCAAAGATATCAAAGGATACCTAATTTTACATCATCTTAAGCATATATGATCCTCCATGAGTCCTAAAGATCAAGAGAACTTCTAGTTTGCAAGTTGGTTCAAAGAGGTTGACCTGAGAAAGTCAAGTAGTCAAAACAGGGGTTCCTTAGACCCTATCTCCTACAATGTTTGTCATATAAAAATGATTATAAGAGAAAAGTTACTATTTATAAAATTACAAACAACTTTCATGTTGGCATCAAGAGCTATTTTTTATTTGAAAGTCCTTTTTTATGGTGAAAGATTATATGTCATTTTGTCTGTGCCCTGGTTAGGAGGTCAACTTCCCAGGACTATAACTTGCTCAATTTTTATGATGTTAAGACCATCCAAGTTTCATGATCAATATAAAGATGTCTTATACAACTTTTATTCCTTGAGAAATATCAAATTTGTCGCATACGCGAAAAACAACCGGCGGGAAAAGACACAGAGCCTCCACCGTGCGTTATTTATCCCAAAGGAGGGAAAGGAAACGCTCGAAGTAAACCTGGAAAGGAAATGGTCTTACGACCAGAGATTGCAAGAATCGGGAGTCGGTTACGCAAGGGGAAGGTATTAGCACCCCCTTACGTCCGTCGTACTCGACGGGATCCACGCTCAGAAAGAATAGAATAAGGTTGCTGAATAACTGCTCAAAAACTGCACGCACTGGAATAAAACACAGATGAACAAAGACGGAGAAAGCGGACTCGGCAGGATGTCGCATCCTGGGCCTACGTAGTTTGTCAGACACAAACATCAGAGTCGACGTAGTTCGGGGGAATGGGGAACGTGCTCGCTAGGATATCGCATCTTATGCATACGTATCTTCTCTAACCAGAGAAGAATCAGAGCACTCGTAGCTTGACTAACGCACGCCGAAACAAAAACACTGAAACGGGGACGCTGAGACGTCAAACGAAACACACAACCGGAAACGGAATGCCAATCGCTGGTCTTACATTCGACTCTGAACAAACAAACAAACGGGAAATCGAATGCCAATAGATGGACTTACATCAGACTCTGAACAAACAAACGCAAATAAGATACGGAATGCCAATCGCTGGTCTTACATCCATCTCCTAACACACTCAACACAAAAGGGTTGAAAAAGAAAAAGGGCGAACAAAACACACGCAACAAAGCAAAAAGGGCGCCCGGAGAGATCAGCTCAATCTCCTGCCTACGTACCTCATCTGGTATGAGGATCAGGGCGACGTAGTTCCCCTTAACAGGGAAAAACTATTCCTAACCAGAGACTAGGGAGATAACAACTAAAAGGGAGACTACGACTCGAGCCTAGAAGTTGTCATGCAAACGATCCCTATGTTGAGGTCTCTAATCAGATCCTAACTCGCACAGGAAGCAAGCTAGCCTAAACAACAAGTAATCAAGCACAGGTGAACAAGTATCACACGCTATATGCAAACAAGCGGCTCATACAAGGCTGGGCTTTAGTCAAGGGGTCATATCAACCTCGACAAAAAAGCCAACACTGGAAGGGGTGTCTGAGGCTCTTAACCACTGACATTGACCGTCAGGGTGAGCAGATGAAAGGTAATGAGGATAAGACCTCATAGCTCTTAACCCGGGCCTGGGTGAGCTTGAATCAATGAAAGTGTGGGGATCCAGAATGAGGGACCCTACTCCACATGACTGATTCTATATACAAGATCTTTGGTGTTTATTCAAAAGCATCAGCACGTAGTGCGAGCATGATAAAAGACTTAACTGAATAGCAGGGGATTGATTGCAAATCCCTTCTATATGCCAATGCCTCTTCACTTAGTAGGACTTTGAAGTACATGGCACAAATATAAACAACCACAAACATTGCCTCTTAAGGAAGGCTTCAGACAGGTGCCTGCCAAAGATAGCAGGTCTTCCAGACTACATGAAGTTAGAGAGGTTACCTAGGTGGTATGCCAACCACAAGCAAAGAAAAGCAACTCAATCAATGAGTTAAAGCAACTAAAGTACCTGTAAGAAAGTCAAACAAGTCAATATGGTATTCAGACAACCAAACAATCAACAACAGTCAGACAATCCCAATATGTACAACAAGTAAGCCATAGAAGGCAAACCCTCAAGTGATTCACTACCAAAGGACCTACAAAATAACCAAAGGTTAGTAAACAAGGCAAATAGCAAAGCTCAAATGATGAGGTAACATCAACCATGTAGATGAATGCTTGATCCTGAAATACAAAACTCAAATTGTGAGTTCAAACCCCTAGGGCAAAGCCTAGGGTCAAAGGTGAAGCAAAAAATCAAAACAACAACCAATATTCAACATAAAGCTCATTTAAACAAGTGATAACATGTCATAAAAAGGACCAAGTCAAAAGCATCAAGCAAAGTCATGTAGTGAGCAAGAGAAGGCAAAGACACACAATGGTGGTCACACTTGAGCATCAAGAAGAGAAAATGCACATTAAATCAGAAACACATCCAATAATCATGAAACTTTTTATGCAAGTTCAACATATTAAACACAATCATCATGCAAAAAATTGGAAACAGAGGACATCAATTGGCATGGATATGAAAATGAATAAGATCAACATCCAAATGTGTGACACACATTGTCACACCCTAAGTTCATGTGCCTAAAACAGAAATGACAAATGCTAAAAATGCCAAACCAATTCTCAAAGATCATGTTATATGTTAGTATTCAGCATACAAAATTTCATGGCAATTGGAGAAAGTATGAGGATTTCACAGGCCAAATAACATAACATATCACATTTTGCATCATACTCAAATACTCAAGCTCAATCAAAAATCCAGAAGTGCTAACATCAGGAAAATCACATTAAAAAATACTAGACATCACAAGGATCATGTAGCAAAAAATTGCATTCAAATTGGACTTGTTTTCAATTTATTATGATTTTTTGAAGTTGGATAAAAAATATTTGAATTAATGAATAAAAGCACATGTTAAATTGGAGGGAAATGATAAAAGGTTGAGCAATTTGAAAATGTGCGCTCAGAGGGAATCAAACTGGGTGCATATGAAAATGAAGCGCGCTGAAACAAATAATTCCAAAATGTCACAGCCAAGAATCGAATGGTGTATGCGTATCAAAATGCAGCGCCTAACTAAATGAGTTGGCATCCAGTCAGCGTGGTCAAGCGCATGTGGATTAGTCAAGCAAGCCATAGCCTATCAATTGGCCAACAGGTGCGCTCGCGTGGCACATGACATGGACAAACCCTAACATTAATCATCCAGACTGCGCTCACTATTCACAGCGGTGGCCTAAGGCGGTTTCCACCGTCTTCTCCAACAAGACGGTGGCTGCACAGTGATATTTTTCACAATTTTTTTCCAGATTTCATAAACAAGTACACTAATCGAAAGCTTATCACATGTAGGTTCCAAATCTACCATCAATTACCCTTAACAATCCATGAATAATGAGAATCAAACCAAAACATTTCTTGACATACAAACTTTAAATCCAGATATCTCAGTCAATACTCAACCATTTTTCATGAGTTTTATATCAGCGTGCTCATCATGAATAGATCTACAACATTATGGCAATAAAATAGAGAAAAGTGAAGGTCGAAACTCACCTTGTTTGAAGAGCAGTTGGCGAAAACAGTGTATTCAAGGCCTAACAATGTCCAGATCCACTTCCTTTGAGCTCCACTGAAGTTTGATGCAAGAAATGGCACGTGAAAAGACCTGAATCAAGCTCAATTTGGAGTTTCCATTAATGCCTTCAAGCTTGTGGTATGCACGAATTTGAGATGAATTCCACCAAATACACGTTGAATCATGCTCAGTAACACTCCATACTCATGATTATGCAAGAAAAATCAAGGTTTATGTGTAGAATTTTGAAAAATCAAGAGAGTGAAAATTGAGAGTGGAAGAGGATTCTAGATCTGAAAATGTGTGTAATGAGCAAGACAGTTAAGATTAAGCTTTTATACCATCTCCTAATTACTCTGAAATTGTTATTAGGCCAAGGTTAATGGAAATTAGCAAGATATAAGGTGTATGCACAAATGGTAAAAACACCCTTGCATGGTGAAAGCATACGTGAACAGTACCACATGAGGGCTCAAATTCACTTAAAATCATCCCATGCATATGTTGGAATTGGAATTTTGTTCATGTGATCAACAAATTTTGAATTTGGTATTTTCCTTCCAAAATGGACATGCATGAACAAATGATTGTATGAGATAATTTCATGCAATGTCATGATGTATTTGGAAAATATGAGTCATAAGGAGCATAATGCAAAAAGAGGCACTCAAATTGGAGCTTTGGTTCAAAAGATATGGCTTGTTGAAGTTTCATGCACACTTTGCAATCAATGGATCATAACTCCTTAACCATTCATCAGATGCTCATGATCTTAGACTTTTTGGAAATGGGAGAGAAAGATCTTCAACTTTAATGTTGGACAAAAATTCATTTGAAGCCTCCTTGGTGTTGGAAAGTTTGGTTGAAGTTGGACCAAAAACTTGCCATTTTTGGAAACTTGAAATTACAGGTCACTTTCCATTTTGGGAAACTTTTGATCTGGCTTCAAAATCTTCAATGTAGATGTTTGACATGATGAATAAACCTCTTTTGGACATGAATGAAGTGTCTCAAACCATTTCTCCACCCCAAAGCCCTCAGTTGACTTTCAGTTGACTTTCATGGGCCCCAGATGACCTGGACATGCACTGATGACTTTTGAGCCTTCAACACTTGGTACAATAACTTCAAAATGAACCCTGATTCATATAAGCTCTCTATAATTCTCATATGGATTTCATCTCAAGAAAATGCTTGGTCTCTTGCCCTGAGGAATTCTCTTGATGCCAGTTCTAGTTGCCAGGATGCAATGCAATATGCAATGTTAATGACCTAAAAATGAAATGAATGCATGAATCGGGGGTGCAAATTTGAGGTGCTACAGCTTCCCCTATTCAATCAACTGGGAACCTGAACGGATGAGAGCAACGACTGTCAGACTTTCAAGGTAAACAGGGATTGAATACCAAAAGAACCATAGAATTTTCACTCTGCGGGGGATGATCAAAGGAACAATCGACTTGATATACACTGATATCAAGGAAAGCGAGGCCATTTACCGATGGCGGCTGGTGGAACAGTCGACTTGATATACACTGATATCAAGGAAAGCGAGGCCATTTACCGATGGCGGCTTCAAAACAGTCGACTTGATATACACAAATATCAAGGAAAGCGAGGCCATTTACCGATGGCGGCTTCAAAACAATCGACTCGATATACACTGATATCAAGGAAAGCGGGGCCATTTACCGATGGCGGCTGGTGGAACAGTCGACTTGATATACACTGATATCAAGGAAAGCGGGGCCATTTACCCATGGCGGCTTGTGGAACAATCGACTTGATATACACTGATATCAAGGAAAGCGAGGCCATTTACCGATGGCGGCTTGATCTGGGGAGGAGGAGGTATTTACAACTGGAACCAGACAAGACGTTTACCGACGAATCTACTGGGGATTTTGATATTCATCAAAGAAAGACTACACGACCAGACATTTACCGATGACTGGAAAAAAAGATACACAACCAGACGTCAACGGACGAATGGGAAAAAACTCGACGTTTACTGAAATCGAAAGATGATGTTTACCGACACCAAAAGAAAGCACGACCAGACATTTACCGATGACTGGAAAAAAGATACACAACCAGACGTCAACGGACGAATGGGAAAAAACTCGACGTTCACCGACATCGAAAGATGATGTTTACCGACACCAAAAGAAAGCACGACCAGACATTTACCGAAGATTCGGAAAGAAGATACACAACCAGACGTCAATGGACGAATGGGAAGAGAAACCACGACCAGACGCCAACGGACGAATGGGAAAGAGAAACCACGACCAGACGCCAACAGACGAATGGGAAAGAGAAACCACGACCAGACGCCAACGGACGAATGGGAAGAGAAAGCACGACCAGACGCCAACGAACGAATGGGAAAAGAAACCACGACCAGACGCCAACGGACGAATGGGAAGAGAAACCACGACCAGACGCCAACGGACGAATGGGAAGAGAAACCACGACCAGACGCCAACGGACGAATGGGAAAGAGAAACCACGACCAGACGCCAACGAACGAATGGGAAGAGAAACCACGACCAGACGCCAACGGACGAATGGGAAAAGAAACCACGACCAGACGCCAACGGACGAATGGGAAAGAGAAACCACGACCAGACATCAACGGATGAATGGGAAGAGAAACCATGACCAGATGCCAACGGACGAATGAGAAAGAGAAACCACGACCAGACGCCAACGGACGAATGGGAAGAGAAACCACGACCAGACGCCAACGGACGAATGGGAAGAGAAACCATGACCAGACGCCAACAGACGAATGGGAAAGAAACCACGACCAGACGCCAACGGACGAATGGGAAAGAGAAAGCACGACCAGACATCAACGGATGAATGGGAAGAGAAACCACGACCAGACGCCAACGGACGAATGGGAAGAGAAACCACGACCAGACGCCAACGGACGAATGGGAAAGAGAAACCACGACTAGACGCCAACGGACGAATGGGAAGAGAAACCACGACCAGACGCCAACGGACGAATGGGAAGAGAAACCACGACCAGATGCCAACGGACGAATGGGAAAGGGACTCGATGTTACGGACATCGAAAGATGATGTCTACTGACACCAAAAGAAAGGAGACCCACACGGGGATCAACACGACACCTACCTGTATTGCAAGGACGACATCTACCTATGTCAAACAAGGCAAACACTTGCCAGGGACTACACTAGGGAGTTAAGCTTTCCTTCCACGGACGGATGAGGAAATAAACCTCTCTAGGGATTACCAATCTTGAACGCTGTCAAGAGCAACTGCAGCAAATGCGTAATACGGATGTTGAAAACTGATCCGCCTCTACTGGGGATACGATCCAAGCCCGCAAGATACAAGGGGAGGAAAACTCCTGCTGGGAAAGTAAATGATCACCTTGCTGAGCTCGCAATTCTGATTTAATCTTCCACCTCTGTGGGGAGTAGCACTGCTGGGGACGCTTGCTGATATGTCATTCTCGAAACGGCAGAGAAACCCACTCAACTAGGGAGTCACTTGTTGGGAAAACACCAACCTCTCAACCATGCTGGGGAAACCAATTCTGAAATCGACCCAAACGACCCAACGTCACGATGCTAAACTCCTCAGAATAACATCTTCACCAACCATCTCACTCAACTCTTGAATGGTAACCACGGCTGGGACCAGCTTATGCTTGCAATGCTGATGCATGAATTTTACAGCGTAATGCTCCATAACCATGGAAATGCTACGCAATTAATGATGCAATATGCTATGCTTTTCTAAATGATGAATGCATAAAAATATATCCCTCTCCGGGGACTCTACTGGGGAGCTCGAGGAACTCTGTTGAGGAACTCAATATCACTCCGATTTCCACTCTGCTGGGGAATAGCACTGCTGTTGGGGAAAGAATGATCCTCACTGGGGATGGCCTCCACTGAACCCGATCCACTTGGGGACTTCGCTGGGGAGAACAACCCACACCCGCATTGGGGAAACAACCCTCTCAATCCTGCTGGGGATTATAGCAACCTCCAGACCCGCTGGGGAACTAACAGTCCTCAGACTTGCTGGGGAAATACTCTTCTCGACCCTGCTGGGGATTACATTCTCAACCCTGCTGGGGAAGATAACCCCTCTCAGGCCTGATTGCCGAGGAAACACCGCTCTCGAATCCGCCGGGGAGATAACGACCTCGAACCCGCGGAGAAGATACGGCTTATTGGACACGGACCTCCCGTCGACTCGTCGAACACTGGTGTTCACCATCCCACCACAGTGTTGACTTTCCACTTTTGAGAGCTCCTAGACTCATCCAGTCTCTTCTGATTCATCACCTTGTATTCTCGGCTTTTCTCTACTTCGAGGCAATCGATCTCCTCAGATCTGGGCCAACTCTCTAGTCCTTAGACTTTGAAGAGTCTTCTTGATTACCCTCTAGGATCGTTGTCATTCTTTCGCCGTCTTTTCACCGTTCCTCAATCCCTTGCCCCTGATCGGATTCTGCGGGGATCTCTTATCAAAATGCTTCACATCATAACCTGCAAGTGAGTGGAAATATCTAACAGCCTCTGCAAAAGAGATCGTCAGATAAAAACGTGCCCCAGGCGTGCCAAAATTTCAACACCTAGGTCACTCAGGCTTCTGAATAAGATTTCACGTCTTCAATCTTGTAAACATGCATCGGAAGGGACCTCTATGTTTTAAAATGCAAAGATTCTTTATCAAAATAAACTGATGTTTTTGCAATCAAAGCGGTAATGAAAACAAAAACCAAAATTATTTGACTGAACATGCATTTATTGACTGAAAAAGGTGTGGCTCGTAACAAAGCAGCACAAAGGAAGCAATCCCTGAAAAGAGGTAATTGTGCACAAAAGGAAAAATCTATCCTAATGGCAATGTGAAACCATGATCTCATCGAGTTCCAACTCGGTTACACCCCATATGTCCTCAAGACTCTCCGTACTTTCTGCCTTCTGAATAAGACGCTTCCTACTGATCTTTGCCGGAGATTATCCAGGTGTCTTAACCAAAGTACAAACGATCATGCTGGACGCAGTTGTTCGTTTCAATCCCTCTTTTGCCTGGACCGCCCTTTCGGGTTTTCAGTCCACCGGGATACCCTTTTTTGCCCAAGCCTCCCTTGTGGGGTTTTCGATTTGCCGGGTGTACAGTTTTTTCTTTTTATCCCTAATTTTTGCCCGAACCTTTTTCATTTTTTTTTGTTCGCCCGGATGCCCTTTTTTGCCTGGACTCTTTTTTCTTTTCGTCCAGCGGGTCTCTTACACGAAGTATTTTTTAACTGCATCCGCATTCACAGGGGATGGAAAATCCTCACCATCCATGGTCGTTAACAACAAGGCTCTGCCAGAGAAAACATTCTTGACCACGAATGGGCGTTCATAACTGTGTGTCCACTTGCCCCTACGATCGTTTTAAGGAGGAAGGATCCCTTTCAACACCACGTCTCCCACATGATACACACGAGATCGCACCTCTTGGTCAAAAGCACGTCTCAGTCGCTGTTGGCACAACTGCCCATGACAAACAGTTGCCAGTCTCTTTTTCCCAATTAGGCTCAACTCTTCGTACCGAGTCCCTACCCACTCAGCCTTTTCCGATTTCATCCATCATAACTCTCAATGACGGAGTCTGGACCTCAACTGGTAACATAGCGTCCATTTCATATGAGCGAGAAAGGTTTTGCCCCAGTAGATGTATGCACCAAGGTTCGATACCAGGATACAAGCTTCGTGTTCAGCCACGCTGTTGGTGCATTCAAATTTTAGCCGGGCAACAAAAGGAACGTGGGATCCCTTTGGCGTAACCAAAGCAACACCAACTCTGTTTCCATTTACGTTAACGACCCCATCAAACATCGGAATCCGTTCGGATTCAGGGTCAGGCCCCTCCTCCGGGATTGGTTCCTCACAATCTTTTGATTTGAGAACCATGATGTCCTCATCAGGGAACTCAAACGTCATCGGTTGATATCCTCAATGGGTTACTGGGCGAGGTAATCAGACAATACACTCCCCTTGATTGCTTTCTGAGAGGTATACTGTATATCAGAATCAGTCAAAATCATTTGCCATCTCGCAACCCGTCCGGTCAATGCTGGCTTCTCAATGATGGCTTCTCAAATACATACTTGATCGGATCCATCTTGGAAATCCATAAAGTGGTATGAACCAGCATATACTGTCTTAGTCGGCGAGCAACCTATGCCAAAGTACAACAAGTTTTCTCGAGCAGTGAATATTTTGTTTCACAGTCGATAAAATTTTTGCTAAGGTAAATTGCATGCTCTTTTCGACCAGACTCGTCATGCTGCCCCAGTACACACCTCATAGACCCCTTGAGGACTGTCAAATACGGAATTAATGGTCATCCCTGCACAAGGGGTATCAGAATCGGAGGTTCCTGCAAATATTCTTTTATTATTTCAAATGCCCCTTGGCAATCATTATTCCACCTGACCGTTTGATCTCCTTTTTTTCCAACAGCTTGAATGGGTTCACACGTGGCTGTTAGATGAGATGTGAACCATGAAATGCAGTTCAATCTACCTAAGAAACCACGTACCTCCTTTTCTGTTCTCGGTTCAGGCATTTCTTGTGTTACTTGTTCTTTTTTTTTTTTTTTTTTTTTAGCAGGATCAACCTCGATTCCTCTTTCCGCTCACAATAAGCCCCATCAACTTACTGGACCGCACTTCGAAAGTGCACTTATTCGGATTCAACCTCAGTTGGAACTGTCTCAACCGGTCGAACAACTTGCCCAGATCTACCAAATGCCCCTCTTCTGTCTGGGACTTTGCTATCATGTCATCAACATAGCATTCGGTTTCATGATGAATCATGTCATGAAACAAAGTCACCATGGCACTTTGATGCGTGGCACCGACGCTTCTTGAGACCGAATGGAATCACCTATAGCAACAAGTGCCCCATGGTATGATGGACGTTGTCTTCTCCATATCATCTGGCGACATTTTGATTTTATTATAGCCAGCAAAGCCATCCACGAAGGAAAACACCGAGAATTAAGCTATATTATCTACCAACACATCGATGTGAGGTAATGGGAAATCATCCTTCGGGCCAGCTCTGCTCAAATCCCGGTAGTCCACACACATTCTCACCTTCTCATCCTTTTTCGGCACCGACTTCTGCTTCACTGGAGGACAGTCTTCTCTCAATGGTAGCTTGTGCACAACAATATCGGTATCCAACCCTGTCATATCTTGATAAGACCAGGCGAAGATATCAACATACTCTTTCAACAGTGCTACCATTCTGCTCTTGACATTTGCCTCAAAAGCGGCCCCAACCTTCCTTTCAGACCTCCTCGGTGCACCAATTAACAATCTTGACTTATTCCTCGTGCGGTTGAATCACCTTCTCCTTTTGTTTCAACAACCTGGCTAATCTTCCAGCAGATCACAATCTTCTTCGCCTTCTTCTTTGGCATGATAGATCGGATTGTCGAAGTCATACAAAGGTGTAACCGAATTGTTATCAATGAGATCAGGAGAATAGTCGCATTTACATGAATGCGGATTCATGCATTGCTTTTGAGGTCGGAACAAGGCAAATCAACAAAAAGGAAAATGAAAACAAACATTGCCATTTTTATTTTTAAAACTGCAAAAATAAATGAAAAACAGGGAACACCGCTTTTACTACAAAAACATCCATTCATTAATGATGCAAAATGTTGCAAAATGAAACACATGAGGTGGCCCTTACAATGGACCATTACGTTTCGGGCAAAACGTATGACTTTCATGCAAACAGAATTGAAAAACAGAAATATTACTCTTCAGGATGAGTGACAGTGATGATCTTTGAGGCCTTCCAGTTCCCTGGTACGCACGATTTTATCCACGAGTCAAACTCGCAGTCACTGTCAATCTCTTCACCCACCGCACAGGCGTGACCTGGATCCAGCATCCCAACACTGATGAACATGAACGGTTGACGACATCCTCTGTTTTGCTCAGACGAGCCTTGGTCCGACTGATAGCCAACCCCGAACCTATCTGCTTTCGCCGCCTGTTTTCCTTTTGCCCTGGCTAAATCCTTGGCCTTATCCACCTTTTCGGCGATCGCTTTCTGCCCCAAGGCGAACCCTTGCATGACGCTGATCACCTCACTCATTTTCTCTTTCATCTCGAGAATGTCAGTGTTGGACGAATCCATCAGTCTGGGTTTGTTGCGCCTGATAGGGTATCTGTGCGGACGAGCTATGCGCAGAGGAACGACCCGGTGTGGGCGAGCAATGATTCCTGAGTCAACCAAACAGGTCAGATACTGACACCTACAAAACAGAAAACAGGTTAGTATGACTCACACATGAATGCAATGTCTATCCGTATGAGGAACATTCTGTCCTTCGATTCTGGCTTCATCGAGACAGATGATAATTTGACAATAACATTCTGGCATCAGGATGTCTCTCAACCAGAATCTCAATCGAGAATGTACCCTGAGTATGGATAGACATGAGTTAGATGCATATGAATGCGAAATGGGAATGATGCAGATGCATGAATGCAAGTCACTGTGCCATCTTCCAAATCATCTGAAGATCAACTGTACTGGACCGATCTCTGAACTGATTACAATCATCTGAGGGCCCGGGTAACCATAAATCCAACTCATGAGGTTCCGAAATAAACGGAACGGAGAATATATCACTATCATCACAGGAAATCCACTGAATGGATGATGACAAGATCCTCTAAACAGGCGCCTTCAAATTCAACCCAGGGATCCAAAATAAACGAAACCCGCTGATAAGTACCACGAACAGAACTCCGGCGTGTCATAAATAAATCCATAAATCCATCTGAACCATAGTCACCATCAGTACCTGCAAATGATTCAATCTCAACCCACTCACGGGTGTCATCTAGGCTAGGGTAAGGTCAAGAGAAACACAGGATAAACAATCCTTTCAAGAATATCATCATATGCACACCAGGTCTATGCAACAATAATACCCCATCAGAATCTGAACTGCTCGTGATATCATGTTCCGCTAAGTGGCGCCATACCACCCGCTTCCCATGAATCACTCTATTCTTAGGTGTCCTAAAGTTCACTCATAGCCTGGGTATTGGGCCTTTTACCTCTTATGATCCCCACCCAACAGAGAAACAGATACACAGCCAACACAATGATAATATGATGCATGCAAACATATATGCAAATATATACAGTCACAACATAATTATAGATGCAATAAATAAAGCAGTACAAGCAACCAAAACTATCCTAGAGAGCGCTAAGATTGACTCGCTTAGGGAAGATGGACTAGCAATAAGTCAACTTCTTATGTCCCCAGCAGAGTCGCCAGCTGTCGCATACGCGAAAAACAACCGGCGGGAAAAGACCCAGAGCCGCCACCGTGCGTTATTTATCCCAAAGGAGGGAAAGGAAACGCTCGAAGTAAACCTGGAAAGGAAATGGTCTTACGACCAAATATTGCAAGGATCGGGAGTCGGTTACGCAAGGGGAAGGTATTAGCACCCCCTTACGTCCATCGTACTCGACGGGATCCACGCTCAGAAAGAATAGAATAAGGTTGCTGAATAACTGCTCAAAAACTGCACGCACTGGAATAAAACACAGATGAATGAAGACGGAGAAAGCGGACTCGGCAGGATGTCGCATCCTAGGCCTACGTAGTTTGTCAGACACAAACATCAGAGTCGACGTAGTTCGGGAGAATGGGGAACGTGCTCGCTAGGATATCGCATCTTATGCATACGTATCTTCTCTAACTAGAGAAGAATCAGAGCACTCGTAGCTCGACTAACGCACGCCGAAACAAAAACACTGAAACGGGGACGCTGAGACGTCAAACGAAACACACAACTGGAAACGGAATGTCAATCGCTGGTCTTACATCCGACTCCGAACAAACAAACAAACGGGAAACCGAATGCCAATAGATGGACTTACATCAGACTCCGAACAAACAAACGCAAATAAGATACGGAATGCCAATCACTGGTCTTACATCCATCTCCTAACACACTCAACACAAAAGGGTTGAAAAAGAAAAAGGGCGAACAAAACACACGCAACAAAGCAAAAAGGGCGCCCTGAGAGAGCAACTCAATCTCCTCCCTACGTACCTCATCTAGTATGAGGATCAGGGCGACGTAGTTCCCCTTAACTGGGAAAAACTATTCCTAACCAGAGGCTAGGGAGATAACAACTAAAAGGGAGACTACGACTCGAGCCTAGAAGTTGTCATGCAAACGATCCCTATGTTGAGGTCTCTAATCAAATCCTAACTCGCACAGGAAGCAAGCTAGCCTAAACAACAAGTAAACAAGCATAGGTGAACAAGTATCACACGCTATATGCAAACAAGTGGCTCATACAAGGCTGGGCTTTAGTCAAGGGGTCATATCAACCTCGACAAACAAGCCAACATTGGAAGGGGTGTCTGAGGCTCTTAACCACTGACATTGACCGTCAGGGTGAGCAGATGAAAGGTAATGAGGATAAGACCTCATAGCTCTTAACCCGGGCCTGGGTGAGCTTGAATCAATGAAAGTGTGGGGATTCAGAATGAGGGACCCTACTCCACATGACTGACTCTATATACAAGATCTTGGGTGTTTATTCAAAAGCATCAGCACGTAGTGTGAGCATGATGAAATACTCAACTGAATAGCAGGGGATTGATCTCAAATCCCTTTTATCTTCGAATGCCTCTTCACTTAGGAGGACTTTGAAGTACATGGCATAAATATAAACAACCACAAACATTGCCTCTTAAGGAGGGCTTCAGATAGGTGCCTGCCAAAGATAGCAGGTCTTCCAGACTACATGAAGTTAGAGAGGTTACCTAGGTGGTATGCCAACCACAAGCAAAGCAAAGCAACTCAAGCAATGAGTTAAAGCAACTAAAGTACCTGTAAGAAAGTCAAACAAGTCAATATGGTATTCAGACAACCAAACAATCAACAACAGTCAGACAATCCCAATATGTACAACAAGTAAGCCATAGAAGGCAACCACTCAAGTGATTCACTACCAAAGGACCTACAAAATAACCAAAGGTTAGTAAACAAGGCAAATAGCAAAGCTCAAATGATGAGGTAACATCAACCATGTAGATGAATGCTTGATCCTGAAATACAAAACTCAAATTGTGAGTTCAAACCCCTAGGGCAAAGCCTAGGGTCAAAGGTGAAGCAAAAAATCAAAACAACAACCAATATTCAACATAAAGCTCATTTAAACAAGTGAGAACATGTCCTAAAAAGGACCAAGTCAAAAGCATCAAGCAAAGTCATGTAGTGAGCAAGAGAAGGCAAAGACACACAATGGTGGTCACACTTGAGCATCAAGAAGAGAAAATGCACATTAAATCAGAAACACATCCAATAATCATGAAACTTTTTATGCAAGTTCAACATATTAAACACAATCATCATGCAAAAAATTGGAAACAGAGGACATCAATTGGCATGGATATGAAAATGAATAAGATCAACATCCAAATGTGTGACACACATTGTCACACCCTAAGTTCATGTGCCTAAAACATAAATGACAAATGCTAAAAATGCCAAACCAATTCTCAAAGATCATGTTATATGTTAGGATTCATCATACAAAATTTCATGGCAATTGGAGAAATTATGAGGATTTCACAGGCCAAATAACATAACATATCACATTTTGCATCATACTCAAATACTCAAGCTCAATCAAAAATCCAGAAGTGCTAACATCAGGAAAATCACATTAAAAAATACTAGACATCACAAGGGTCATGTAGCAAAAAATTGCATTCAAATTGGACTTGTTTTCAATTTATTATGATATTTTGAAGTTGGATAAAAAATATTTGAATTAATGAATAAAAGCACATGTTAAATTGGAGGGAAATGATAAAAGGTTGAGCAATTTGAAAATGTGTATGCGTATCAAAACGCAGCGCCTAACTAAATGAGCTGGCATCCAGTCAGCGTGGTCAAGCGCATGTGGATTAGTCAAGCAAGCCATAGCCTATCAATTGGCCAACAGGTGCGCTTGCGTGGCACATGACATGGACAAACCCTAACATTAATCATCCAGACTGCGCTCACTATTCACAGCGGTGGCCTAAGGCGGTTTCCACCGTCTTCTCCAACAAGACGGTGGCTGCACAGTGATATTCTTCATAATTTTTTTCCAGATTTCATAAACAAGTACACTAATCGAAAGCTTATCACATGTAGGTTCCAAATCTACCATCAATTACCCCTAACAATCCATTAATAATGAGAATCGAACCAAAACATTTCTTGACATACAAACTTTAAATCCAGATATCTCAGTCAATACTCAACCATTTTTCATGAATTTTATATCAGCGTGCTCAGCATGAATAGATCTACAACATTATGGCAATAAAATAGAGAAAAGTGAAGGTCGAAACTCACCTTGTTTGAAGAGCAGTTGGCGAAAACAGTGTATTCAAGGCCTAGCAATCCACTTCCTTTGAGCTCCACTGAAGTTTGATCCAAGAAATGGCACGTGAAAAGACCTGAATCAAGCTCAATTTGGAGTTTCCATTAATGCCTTCAAGCTTGTGGTATGCATGAATTTGAGATAAATTCCACCAAATACACGTTGAATCATGCTCAGTAACACTCCATACTCATGATTATGCAAGAAAAATCAAGGTTTATGTGTAGAATTTTGAAAAATCAAGAGAGTGAAAATTGAGAGTGGAAGAGGATTCTAGATCTGAAAATGTGTGTAATGAGCAAGACAGTTACAATTAAGCTTTTATACCATCTCCTAATTACTCTGAAATTGTTATTAGGCCAAGGTTAATGGAAATTAGCAAGATATAAGGTGTATGCACAAATGGTAAAAACACCCTTGCATGGTGAAAGCATACGTGAACAGTACCACATGAGGGCCCAAATTCACTTAAAATCATCCCATGCACATGTTGGAATTGGAATTTTGTTCATGTGATCAACCAATTTTGAATTTGGTATTTTCCTTCCAAAATGGACATGCATGAACAAATGATTGTATGAGATAATTTCATGCAATGTCATGATGTATTTGGAAAACATGAGTCATAAGGAGCATAATGCAAAAAGAGGCACTCAAATTGGAGCTTTGGTTCAAAAGATACGGCTTGTTGAAGTTTCATGCACACTTTGCAATCAATGGATCATAACTCCTTAACCATTCATCAGATGCTCATGATCTTGGACTTTTTGGAAATGGGTGAGAAAGATCTTCAACTGTCATGTTGGACAAAAATTCATTTGAAGCTTCCTTGGTGTTGGAAAGTTTGGTTGAAGTTGGACCAAAAAAGTTGCCATTTTTGGAAACTTGAAATTACAGGTCACTTTCCATTTTGGGAAACTTTTGATCTGGCTTCAAAATCTTCAATGTAGATGTTTGACATGATGAATAAACCTCTTTTGGACATGAATGAAGTGTCTCAAACCATTTCTCCACCCCAAAGCCCTCAGTTGACTTTCATGGGCCCAGATGACCTGGACATGCACTGATGACTTTTGAGCCTTCAACACTTGGTACAATAGCTTCAAAATGAACCCTGATTCATATAAGCTCTCTAGAATTCTCATGTGGCTTTCATCTCAAGAAAATGCTTGGTCTCTTGCCCTGAGGAATTCTCTTGATGCCAGTTCTAGTTGCCAGGATGCAATGCAATATGCAATGTTAATGTAATGTTAATGACCTAAAAATGAAACGAATGCATGAATCGGGGGTGCAAATTTGAGGTGCTAAAAAATTCAACTTGCAAGGGCATGTGCCAAGAGAAAACATTATAGGCCAGTTTGGGCCATCATCATTGAACAAACAATTTTCCTCAACTTATAAAATTTATAACTCCCTCATTTCAATTCCAAATTGAAATTCTGGTATCAGATATAAGATGTCGAAGGTAATGTCACGACACTAATATTTGTTCACACACAATGGATAAATATACAGAATGGTAAAGCAAATAACACAAGCAATTGTTAACCCAGTTCGGTGCAACTCACCTACGTCTGGGGGCTACCAAGCCAGGAAGGAAATTCACTAAAATAGAATTAGTTCAAAGAATCTCCTTACACTTCAACAAGTTACAGTCTTTCTCACCTAATCTCTACCCGTGCAATTTCTACCTAAGCACTCTTAGATATGAGAACCCACTCACTTCCCTACAATCACACACCAGTGATTTTAAACAAGAATCCCTTGTGAAAAGAAAATACTTTTCAATTACACACTCTTGATTTTACTTCACAGTTTCAATCAAGAAGACACACTCTTGATCTTGCTTAACAACTTTGATTAAGAAGACACACACTCTTGCTTAACAACTTTAGAGTGACAAATTACAACCACATATCAGTCCAATTCAATCATCAATGGATGACTTGAATGACCTACAAGTCTCACGACTAAACAGACACAAACCCTAGCTCTCTCTCTATATTTCACTCAGTCTTGGTTGTGTGTTCAAACAGGTTTTCTAAGTCCCTTTTTATAGAAGCATTCAGCTGGGCTTGGACATCTTGAAAACCCTAAAACTATTTTTCAATCAAATCTTTTTATAACAGCTGTTTAGATCTCCTTGGAAAATAAGTAAATCTGGTTGTAATCCATGATTGAATGTGCCAGCTAATCATATCTTTAATCATACAAAGATTGCCTTTAATTGTGCAATCACAAAACACCAGACATTTATACTGAATGTTCTGTGTACAGGATGTCATGACATCGGGTCTGACATCCTGGAAAAATCCTGCATAATCCAATAATTCCTTTTATAACTTCCAGCAGGTACAACCATATCAGATGCCATGTTCTTGTGTATGTCATCTGAAACAATCCTGCATGAACATGTCTTTTCATTTAAGCTCCATCAGGTACAACCAATATCAGAAGCCATGGCATTGTATGTGGCATTCTGAAACAATCCTGCATGAACATGTTCTTGAACTCCAGCAGGTACATAGGATATCTCATGTTAAGACATCACACATAACATCTTGTGAACACTCTTTGTTTTACCAAAATTGCTGCCAACACTCAGAATCAACAAACTCCCTCTTTGGCAAATTTTGGCTAAAACATATATCAGTCCATTTTGTTCACAAGGTAAACTATCAGCAGTTAAACAGCTTAACAGAAGTTTAAACAGCAGCAGAAGCAAAACAATTACTAGCTATAGCTACTAGTATTACACACATGCACAAGGGTACTTCTCCTCCCCCTAAATCTGTGCAATATAAACCGAATTACTAGTTATGGATGCAACTAGTAAGACACACAAATGCACAAGGGTACTTCTCCTCCCCCTAAATTTGTGCACACAACAAGCAATCTCCATGAACATAACAACTACTGTAACTCCAGCACTTGTACCAGCCAGAATGTCATTCTGACATCTACTTCAATACCAACACCTGTGCACCGTATCAGACATCCTCTTTGACATCTGTAAACAGAATAGCATTCTATTTTAACACCTGTGCACTTCCACAAGATTCTGTTTAAAACAGCTGTCCCTCCAACTATATACATCTCACAACCTCCACAACAGCTTCCATCTTTCAACTCCACAACTGCTTCCACATTCCTTATTACCACTTCTCCCCCTTTTTAGTCAAAATTGACCAAAGGTGACCTTTTTCAAAAACAATAACACATCAGTCTTCTAAACATCAGCATCAGAATAGCTTCTAGCCACACAGTCCAGTCTTCGCCACAACACACTTTACCCAGTCAGAAATATCCTCTGGGATAACCACAAACTCCTTTACTTGCTATAGGTTCTCATGAACACGGATCCCCAACTTCCCCCTTAAACATTCAAAATGATTGGCATCCAAAGCTTTAGTGAAAATGTCTGCTAATTGCTTTTCAATAGTAACATGCTCCAGAGTTATGATCTTCTCTTCTACAAGATCTATGATGAAGTGATGACGAATGTCAATGTGCTTTCTCCTGCTATGTTGAATAGGATTTTTGGAAATATTTATGGCACTCAGGTTATCACAGTATAATGTCATGACTTCTTGTGTGACATTGTATTAAGACAACATCTGCTTCATCCAGACCAGTTGAGAACAACTACTTCCAATTGCTATGTATTCAGCTTTGGCAGTGGATAGAGATACACAGTTCTGTTTCTTGCTGAACCATGAAATCAGATTGTTCCCTAAGAAGAAACATCCTCCTGATGTGCTCTTCCAATCATCAGCACTTTAGGTGCTAATACCTTCCCTCTGTGTAACCAACCCCCTTACCTGTAATCTCTGGCATTTTATTAGTTTTGATTTGAAAACTTCTTATCTTTGGGTTTTGTTCGTAGTTTTCCCTTTTCCTTTTGAAACAATAAAAGCACGATGGTGACTCTGGTTTTACTGACGTCAAGTTTATCCATAGCTTGATGGTCATGAATTTATCGCTATAGAAATTAAGTGGCGACTCTGCCGGGGAGTAGTCCTCAGTGGGTTTAGCCTACTTTTTTATGTGTATATTTGTATATTTGATTGTTTGTATACATTATTTATGTGATATATTATGTTTGTTGTTCTTGGTGATCTCTATATGGTGAGATAAGATCTAACCCGAACTTGAGTGCAATTAAGATAAGAGGATGGTATAGTCACGTTCAACTTGTGTGGAGTAGTCCTTAACAAGTTGGCTTGAGACCCATATACTTAGTGGAAACCTCTTTAGAGTTACTGATGTTACACAAGTAATTTGTGGATAGACATTACTTTCTCTAATTTGGGGGTCCGAGAAGCTGACGACCGTAACTTGGCCTATTTAGTATATAGTGTGGAGACTGTTCAAGTGTAGACTTGATAAAAGTTGTTACGTGATACTAAACTCATACGAGTTTCTCTGGAGAATATTATGGGTTGATGAGTCAGTCATCCTAACCTATAATATCCTATAGATGGAATCAAGACTCTGGGAACTTCTTAGAACATGACCTACAAGTTTTTATCCTTAGTACACTCCTTTGGGATGGTTCTTAACCCGACTCCATGCTCGTGACTCACAACAAACCCTTTGATTCTTGGATGATCCGATCAAGTCTCATCAATATCAATGGAACTGTGGTGTTGATAAGGTGAAAACCATAATCCACCAAAATGGATGATTGATCTTGATGATGACATGATTCATCCCTTGACCTTTGTTTGTGTTTTCCTTGTGTGTGATCCCTTGTGTTTGATTGTTGCATTCATGCATACATGCGCATAATAACATTCATCACAAAAAAAGTAAAATTCAAGAAAACTAAGGTCTTATTTACAAATATTTTCATACCATAGATTGTGGATGAAGGAACATTAAGAAGTACAGTTTCAGATGTCCTGGGAAGCTCTTACATGTACTATCTATTGATGTGGTTTAAGGACTTCTGAGGTTTTTGGTTCAGTTCTATGACCCTCTCTACTGGTGCTTCACTTTTCCCAACTATCAGCTTATACCCACATTGGAGGAGTATGCCCATCTCTTGGGTATACCCGTATCTGACAATGTACCTTTCTGTGGATTTGAGGAGATTCCCAGATCTAATGTCATAGCCGAAGCTCTTCATCTGAAGAAATATGAGATTGATGCTCATTTGGTGAAGAAAAGAGGAGTTCTTGGGTTGACTTCTGAGTTTCTCATTGGTAGAGCTACTATTTTTGCTCAAGTCGGTAGCATGGATGCTTTTGAAGTTATTTTTGTTCTACTCATCTTTGGTTTAGCTTTGTTCCCTAACATTGACGGTTTTGTTGATGTTAACGCCATTAGAATCTTCCTGATTGGAAATCATGTTTCTACTCTGTTGGGTGACATGTATTTCTCTTTGTATTTGAGGAATTCTAAAGGTGGTGGGACTATTGTGTGTTGTGTTCCTCTTTTGTACAAGTGGTTTATTTCGCACTTGCCTCAGACGCCTACTTTCATGGAGAACCGACAATGTCTACAGTGGTCCCAGAGACTTATGTCTCTCACTAATGATGATATTGTTTGGTATGATTCTGCATTGGGCAACTTGGACATTATTGACAGTTGTGGTAAATTCTCTAATATGCCTCTCATCGGTACAGAAGGAGGAATCAACTACAACCTTACTTTGGCCCGTCGTCTACTTGGGTTCCCCTTGAGAGATAAACATAATAATGTTCAGTTAGAGGGTTTATTCTACCAGGAGGGTAAAGATTCCCAACATTTTAAGAAAAAGGATGTTGCATGCTTGACATAATGTGCATAGGAAGGGAAGATTTGGTCTTGGTCCACGCAACTGTGTAACTTTGGAAGCTTACACCATTTGGGTAAAGAAGGGAGCTTTGGAGCTGAAGATGTCGTATGCTTGTGAAAGACCTATATCTTTGGTTATGGTCGAGCTATCAACTCTCCCTAACCAAGATATAGAGGAGTTGGAAGACGCACTCGCCAAGATGAAGCAAGAGAAAGAAATGTGGGAAGAGTGGTTCCATGCTTTGAGCCGAAAGCATGCAGAGTTGCAACTTGAGTCGAAAGACAAAGATGTACTTATTGAGATTCTTGAGGAGCATGCAGTAAAGAGACAGAGAGAGCTAGAGGATTTATTTTCCTATAGTATACCTCCACTTTTTGGTGCTTGGAAGAAGATTGTTGATCAGCTTGTCCTCAAGAAGCTCAGATGAAGACATCCTTTGAGTCCGAGATTCGTTACATCCGCAAGAAGTATGCTCCCTTTGCCAGATCTTCTGATGTAGTTACTAAGGATCCTTAGGATGATAGTTTCCTTTTCTCTTGTATTTCATATTTTTTGGTTTCTGAAATTGTACTCAGTGTAATCCTTCCAAATTTTATGAATAAAAAGAGATTTTTATGGTCAATTGAATTATTATTATTGATTATTATTATATTTGAAAATAAGACTTCATGTGTTCCTCAAAATTAAAACCAATAAAAAACATTGCATTTCATGCATCATTTGCATAACAGGTTTCCTCCGCCAGGTGTCTTATCAGTTCTTCTTCTATGTATCAGCCAAACTGACTCACCACTACAACACTTGAGCTAATCGTTTGAGAAGAATTGAACATCTAGAGCACGAAAATAGAGAGTTGAAGGATGAGATTTCCAGACTAACGACACTGACAGAATCTGTGATAACTGCTCAGAACCAACCGTCTCTGCCTCCTGCAACTCGTCCTCCTCAGAGGACTGTCATTTCAGAGATTGCTTCGCCATCCGTACTTGTTACTACTGCCAGCTAGTATGTTCCTGTTATGCCTGCTGGGTTCCCGTGGGGAATGCCACCGAACTTTGTACCTGAAGAATACGCGCCAACTTTTTCTTCTCTATCGGCATCTAGCCCGATCATGTTTGTGCCTCCTCCCATCGTTCATACTCTTCCTCGTGTCGAGGATACTATTTACCATTCTGAGTCATCTGAAGATCTAGATGTCTATGAGAAGATGGATGAGATGAAGGATCAGTTTCTTGAGCTGCGCAAGGAATTGAAGACTCGGGAGGAAAAGATTTATTTAGAAAAAGTGTTGCGAAACCGTGTTTGGTTCCAAACTTCAAAATTTCGGTGAAATTCAAGGTCTAAGACTTTGAAAAATACAAAGGGAATACCTTTCCGTTGAGTCATCTTGTTATGTATGCCAAGAAGATGTCTACTCAAACTGATAATGATCAACTGCTGATTCACTACTTCCAGGATATTCTGACTGGAGCTGCCCTAAGATGGTATATGGGCCTAGACAATGCTAGCATTCGTACTTTCAATGACTTGGGTGAAGCCTTCGTCAACCAGTATAAGTACAATGTTGATATGGCGCCAGATAGAGATCAGTTGAGGTCGATGTCTCAGAAGGATAAGGAGACATTGAAAGAATATGCTCAAAGATGGAGGGAGCTTGCTGCCCAGATCAGTCCACCTTTGGAAGAAAAGGAGATGACCAAGATTTTCTTGAAGACGCCGGGTTCATTTTATTATGAACTTATGATTGCAAGTGCCCCCAATGATTTTACCGAAATGGTAAACATGGGGATGGGATTAGAAGAAGGAGTCCGTGAGTGACATTTATCCAAAGATGAGGCGTCAACAAGAAATAAGTATGGTGGTAGCTTCTCTAAGAAGAATGAAGGAGAAACTAATGCAGTATCAGTTGGGAGGCAGAGGAGGCCTTAGGTCGGGAAAAGTTCTTAGTCCCTTCATCATCAACACCAGGTATCTTTAGTGATTCCAGTTTTTTCCAACAATTCAACTAATCAATCAGTTCCAACAACAACATCATTAACAACCGCAACAATGAACCAATAACAACAACAATAATCATCAACAAAATTTTGAGAGGAAGAAGGTATCTTTTGACCCTATTTCTATGACATACGCAAACCTATATCCGTCCTTGGTAGTCAAGAGTCTTATCGCCAAGGAACCCTCCACAAATTCCTAAGCCACCGCCATATTGGTTCAAGCCTGATCTTCATTGTGCTTTTCACCAGGGATCCCCTGGTCATGATATAGAGAATTGTTATCCACTAAAGTATGAAGTTCAAAAGCTTGTCAAGAATGGTATGTTGTTGTTTGAGGACAGGGCGCCAAATGTCAAAGCCAACCTGTTGCCTACTCATGGTAGTGCCTCAGTGAACATGGTGGACGGCTGTCCAGGGAATTTCAGAGTATTTGATGTCCGCTATATCAAAATATCTTTGGTGGCAATGCATAAGGATATTTGTTTGGTAAGTGATCGTGAACATGACCATGACGGTTGTGTGGTTTGTAGTGTGAATCCTCGTGGATGTATAATTGTCAAGAGGGATATTCAAAGGTTAATGGATGAAGATCTTATCCAAATCTTCCAGTCTCTACATTTGGGTAATAATGTGAATGTCATAGTGCCAGTATTCAAAACCCTTGAGCAGGTAGTTATTCAGTATGATATCAACAACAACAATAATGTCAACAGATCGGTATCGCCATTGGTAATACGATTAGCATGCCCTGTCCCCTATTCATCCGATAAAAATGTGCCATACCAATATAACGCAACCATGATAGATAATGGTCAAGAGGTTCCTCTTCCATTTGCAAATTCGGTGGTAAATATTGCAGATATAGCAAAGGTGACCCGTAGTGGTCGTGTGTTCAGCCCAGTGTTTCCAAAGGTTGTGGAAGATGTGTCAGTGGGAAAGAAGGAAGAGATTCCTGCAGTTGATCCAGTTAGTGCTCTAACATGTCAGTCTGGTGAATTCAGCAAATTGAAGACTAACGATGATGATGAGGTGTGCGCCTAATAAAAAGGAGTGAATTTACAGTTGTGTAGCAGCTGCTCCAAATGCCATCAAAAATATTTGTGCTGTCATTGCTAATGAATTCTGAGGCATATAGGGAAGCATTGCAGAACATGTTGAAACAAGCTTATGTGGAACACGATGTTACTGTGGATCAGTTTGACCACAACTTGATCTTCTGTGACGAAGAACTTCCCGAGGAAGGAAGGAATCACAATTTGGCGCTCCATATTTCAATGAATTGTAAAGAGGATGCTCTGTCCAATGTTTTAGTTGACACTGGTTCATCCTTGAATGTGTTATCAAAGTCAACTTTATCGAGACTCTCCTATCAAGGCGCCCCAATGAGGTTTAGTGGCGTGGTTGTTAAAGCGTTTGACGGTTCTCGTAAAACTATCATTAGAGAAGTGGACCTTCCAGTAAAGATAAGTCCGAGTGATTTCCAAATTACTTTCCAAGTGATGGATATCCACCCGACCTATAGCTGCTTGTTGGGAAGGCCATGGATTCATGAAGTTGAAGCTGTGACGTCTACTCTACACCAAAAGTTGAAATTTGTGAAGAACGACAAGCTTGTTGTTGGTGGTGGAGAGAAGGAATTGTTGGTGAGCTAGGAGGAAGTTGGAATGTCGTTCCAAGATTTGTCCATTACTGATGAATTGAAGAGAGTTAGGGCACCCATGTCTTCTTTAAAGGATGCACAAGAGGCTATTCAGACTAGCAGTATTGATAAATGGGGCCGGTTGTGGAAGTTGTGGAGAACAAGAATAGAGCAGGGTTGGGGTTTCAGCAAAGGCCATCTGTCGCACCCCAAAATTTGACTTTGGCTTTGTTGACCACATCTTGATTAATCTCGTTGTCTCGTATTCATCTCAATTTCTTAAACTTCGCGTGACAACTGGTTTGATTAGGTTTTGTGTGTTTTCGTTGCTTACCGTGTTGTATTTCGTTGTTTTAGCAAAACCTGGCCGATATCGTTGCCTCGTATTTATCTCGCTTATCTCTTTTGTGCGTGGCATCGCTTCGATTAGGTTTTGTGCGTTTTTATCTATTTAATTGTTTGTTTGTCGGTATTTTGACTGTATTTCGAATATATTAGAGTTTTCGTATTGTCCGATTATTTGTGATTGTGTTTGTCAGCGTTTTCGTGATGTCGTGTTGATTTTATTATTGCCTAGGGTTGTTTATTTAATTACGTGTTGTGCCATGTGATTTAATCAAGTCTGTTTGAGTCGTGTTGTTGATTTTACTGGTTTACCGGTTTACGGGTTTATTGGTTTTATCAATTTGTCTGTTTTGCTGTGCAAATTGTCATCGTTTTTATCGCGTTCGTGTCGCTCGATTTTATCGTATTTTAATTGTGTGCCGTTTAATATTATTTGTGCTTAATATTAATTGTGTTTAGTTGTTAATTAGTTTATTTAATTAGGATTAATATTATATTAGTTTATTATTATTATTATTATTATATAATATATAAATTATATTATTAATTTATGTTAGATATTTTTTAGGTTTCTTATTGTTTAAGTAATCTAAATATATATTATTAATTTATGTTAGATATTTTTTAGGTTTCTTATTGTTTAAGTAATCTAAATATATATTATTAATTTATGTTAGATATTTTTTAGGTTTCTTATTGTTTAAGTAATCTAAATATATATTATTAGTTTATGTTAGATATTTTTTAGGTTTCTTATTGTTTAAGTAATCTAAATATATATATATATATATATATATATATATATATATATATATATATATATATATAGATGTGGTTAGTAAGAAAAGAGAAAAAGAAAGGAGGTGGATCAGTAAGGAAAAAACGTGTGGTGAGAGAAACAGAGAATTGAAAAGAAATATTTTTCCAAAAAGCATTACCGTATTTTCACTTGTTCTTCATTTTCGGTAACCCAAAATCGTCCCGATTATTCACCGAAACACAAAACCGATTTCATATCTTTAAAGTTCGTTGAGTCCAGGTCACAAATATCCAAGGTTCATTTCATTCCGGCGTCGTGTCACCGTTCAAAAGCGACGTTGAAGTCAGGTACTCACAAAGGCAGCCAGCACTGCGTCGGTGACGGTTTCCAGCTTTCGGTCGATCATTTGGACGATCAGAAGTTCATCCTCTTCACACAAGGTAATATTCTTCACTTATCTCTGAAATCGGAGCCAGCACTGCGTCGGTGACGGTTTCCAGCTTTCGGTCGATCATTTGGACGATCAGAAGTTCATCCTCTTCACACAAGGTAATATTCTTCACTTATCTCTGAAATCGGCAAAGTTCCGGCTTGCCGACATGTGTTTTAATATATTATTTATCTATATATATATATATATATATATATATATATATATATATATATATCTATATATATATATATATATATATATATATATATATATATATATATATATATATATATATGTATATATTACTTTTGTCTATTATATATTATTTGTCTAAATATACATATATATTATTTTTGTCTACTATATATTTATTGTCTAAAATATAAATATATATATATATATATATATATATATATTATATATATATATATATATATATATATATATATATATATATATATATATATATATATATATATATATATATATATATATATATATATATTACTTTTGTTTACTAAATATTGTTTATCTTTTATTATTATTTTGCATATATGTTTTATTTAAATGTTAGTTAAATTAATTATTTGTTTAAATGTTTATTTTAATTAAATGTTTATCTATATCAAATGTTTATTTTGTCTAAAGTAAATGTTTATATTGTTTTTTTATATTTGTTTATGTTGTTACTAACCGTTTCGTTTCAGTTTCAGCTCGATTAACTCCACTAACTATTCGTAATACTAACTATTCATAGCTATCTGTGTTGTAATAATTTACTTTCTCGCATTTTTTATTTTCTGTATTGTGTGTTTAATCGTATTGTTCACGTTTTATGTTAAAAAATCGAAAAATCCAAAACGAGAAACCCGATGCGATTCCAACGGTCGCCGTTTAAGAAACCCTTTTCACACACTCACAAGCTTACTCTTGGGCTTCCTTATAAAGAGCCCATTTATTTATTGTTTCAGGGTTTAGGCTCATTCAAATCTTTTGCCAGCTTTGGCTTTTCAGTTTAAAAACATTTTCAAAAGGACGTGTCAGTCTCGAAGCCTCCCGCCTAGGTCGAGCAAGAGATGGCAAGACACGCCAATCTAAAATCAACAAAACAGACTTTCCCCTTTTCTTTTGGGAGAACTACGTGGATTCTGATTTCTCCATTGCGCCTTGGAGATACGTAGGCATGAAGTCTACGACTTTATCGAGTCCAAAAACAATAAAATCAAGTTCTTTTCTCATCTCCCCAATCAAACGATCAAAGCGAAAAAAGCAAAGCATTCACATAAACATAAGCAAAAAGGTTCCTGTGGAGTACCACAGATGTAGAGGGTGCTAATACCTTCCCTTTGCATAACCAACCCCCGAACCCGTAACTCTAAAGGGATTTATCGTTATTTTTCCCTTCCTCTTTTTGGATAAAATAAAAGACGGTGGCGACTCTTGCATTTAAAATATTTTTCAAACGGGTTAAGTTCAATCAATACTTAATCTCGTGAAAAATCCCGCCGCGACAGAATGGCGACTCTGTTGGGGATACAATGATTAAACTTATTTGAGGGTTTAGCCTATCTTTGCTTATTTTTATGTTTGCTTTGTGGATATTTGCTAAATTGTATTGTTTGTAATGTTTGTTATTTTGGGTTTTGGGGGATACTTGTGATAAATCCTATACCCGGATTTGGGGCACATTTGAGATAGGATGGATGATAATTCAGGTTGACTTGATAGGAGACAATCCTTACCGAGTTGACTTGAGCCTTTGTCCGCTTGGTGGAGGCCTCTTTGAGGGTGATAGTGCTAAACAAGTCATTTGTGAGGCATTGTTGCTTTCGACGGGTCCGTGAAGCCAAGGACCTTAGTTTACCTTTACCCCATCTTGGCCTTACTTAGGATGTGATGCGGTGACCACTTCGGAGCAAAAGTCTGGTTTGGTTGATACGCGATATCACACTCAAGCGAGATTCTTTTGAGAATAATATTGGAAAGCGAGCAATTGCTTAACCCGGTATTATCCGAAGAAGGATCCATAACCTTGGGAACTTTTAGAACCCGTTTGGCAGGTGAACCTTAGAACTTATCTTGGGGCTTTGTCTAAACTCCATGCTGGTGATGAACTTTGAGCCTTGTATTGTTTGACCATGTTTGTGTTTGTTGCATTCATGCATGACATGCATTCATTCCCATCATTTCAACCTTTTTCCAAGGAACTTAAAGTGAGGATTGCAAATACTGCAGGAAACATGGATTTTGGACGGAGAAGTGTGAAAAAGTACAATCTCATCAATCCAAAGATAGATGAACTAAAGAAACTGGTTTCTTCGATCGCAGATCCTATTGGTTTCAGAGACAGATATGGGGCACTTATATCTTTATTGACACTTAGGATGGAAGAAGGGTTATTGCAGACATTAGTACAGTTCTATGATCCAGTCTATCACTGTTTCACATTCCCAGACTATTAACTCATGCCTACATTGGAAGAGTATGCCCAATTGCTTCACATCCCAGTTGCTGATACAGTACCTTTCTCTGGTTCAGAAAAGTTACCCGAGCACAGTTCTCTTGCAAAAGTGTTGTACATGAAGAAGTCAGAATTCAAGAATAACTTCACCACCAAAGGAGGACTTCCAGGTTTCACTGCCAAGTTCTTAATGGGGAAGGTTTCTTATTTTGCCAGTCAAGGCTGTGATATTATTGTGGAGCATCTGTTCGCCTTGTTGATCTACGGTTTGTTACTATTTCCTAATATTGAAGGTTTTGTGGATTCATATGCTATACGCATCTTCCTAAGTGGTAATCCTGTTCCAACTTTGCTCGGAGACACCTATCATTCCATCCATTACCGTACTTTGAAAGGAGGAGGAACCATAGTCTGCTGTATACCGTTACTCTACAAATGGTTTGTCTCTCATCTTCCTAAGTCAGCTACTTTTTGGGATCGCAAGTCAGGACTTCAGTGGTCACAGAGGATTATGTCTCTTACCCAGTCAGATATTGCATGGTATAGTAGAGTTTTAGACGATGTGAAGATCATTGATAGTTGCGGGGAGTTCCCCAATGTGCCCCTCATGGGCACAAAGGGAATCATTTCTTATAATCCAGTACTTGCTAGGAGACAACTCGGTTACCCTATGAAGGACAAGCCTCCTAACATTCTTTTAGAAGGTATTTTCTTGAGGGATAACGAGGAGGACCCTACCATGAAAGAGAGAGTAGTAAGAGCTTGGCATCGTGTTTGTCGCAAAGGGAGACTTGAATTGGGTAAGAAAGATTGTACCTCCTATGAGCCGTACCTCCAGTGGATCAGAGCCAGAGCTATACAGTTGAAAATGCCATACCCACATCATGATCCTATCAAACCCGCTCCGTTGAAGACCCCCTACCTTCCGCTAGATGATAAAGAAGAACTCCAAGCCACCTTGGAGAGGGTCAAGAAAGAGAGAGACGCTTGGAAGGATAAGGCCCAGGTGCTCGAAATGGAAAATGAAGAACTTCAGAGACAGTTAAAGGAGCAGAGTGGAGAAGATCGTGCAGGTAAACGTCCAAGGGTGCAAGAGGATTTATTTTCCTCAGGCACAACAGATTACTCCCAGATTCCACAGTCCTCAGGTGCATGGAAAGGTCTTGTAGACAGTTTAGTGAAGGAGAAAGCTTTTATGCAGAAGGCCTATGAAGAAAGAATTGAGAGACTTGAAGGACAACTCCTACTTGTTTATGCTCGTCCTGATGACACATGTCCTTAAATGGTTTTCTTGGTTGTATTTTGGGTTGATAACTTTGTTTTGTTATCAAAAATGTTTGCAATTCTATCTTTTCCTTCACTTAGAGTTCCTTGGAAAATCATTCATTTTGCATATCCATGCATCACGTGCATACAGGTTGTCTGTCTTGGTCCAGTCTTCTAACAGTTGCTTCCCGCCAGCAGATCCATTTCAAGCTGACGCATAATTACAACACAAGAGCCAACTACAAAAGAAGAATGGAGATAACAGATAACGAGAACCGAGAATTGAAAGCTCAGGTTGACCGCCTTTCTGCTATGGTCGAGACATTGATAGAAAACCAAGCAGCCCAAGCTGCTCAACTTCAAACAGCACAAGCTCAGGTTGCCGAAGCACAAGATGCACAGATCCAGGCGCAAGCACAGGCAGCAGAGATGCGCAACCAAATGTTAACCGCCCGTCTACAAGCCGAAGAAGCCCAGGCTAGGGCTCAAGTTCATAATTCAGGACAGACTTCGGCACAGAATCAACCTCAAATTCAGAATCAGACAACAGCAGCACCCGTCACTACAGTCATCGCTTCAGAAATCAACGCTGTCCCAGTCACTTCTGTTACCATCACAACATCCCGTCCTTGGGAAATACCCAGGGATCTTAATCAAGATAGATATCAACAAGAGTTCGTTCCACCAAATGCTCCTGTCTTCACTAATGTGCCTCCCGTTGTTCACTATACTCCTCACCTAGGAGAACCTGTCTATCACGGCCCTACCCCAAGTGAGGATCCTGGTCTCAATGATAGAATGGATGAATTCCAGGATCAGTTTGCGGAATTACAAAAAGAGATAAAAGCTCTTCGATGGAAAGACAGAATGGCGACTGGAGTAGTTATGAAGAACTGGACCGCGGTTGACATCCCACATTGTGTCCACATATCAAAGTAATTAAGCTTTTCAGTTTTCAAAAATCTTCCGCTTTAGCCCAAAGCGCGAAGCATTAATTTTGTAAAATGGGCACTTTTGTCAAAAACGTACTATCCATGAAAAAGATCTTTTGTGTCCTTTTATCTTTTCAGCTTTTTCGGAAAATGGTAACACAAAAAAAAACCTTAAAAAGAACACATTTTTGCATGTCATGGTCAGTCCTCTAAAAACAATTGTTTGTACAGGTTACTTAAACCCGTTGAACACAATGACATCATGCCCTCTCCCAACTTTGAACATTCTGTACTCGAAGCTGAAGAGGAAGAGTGGGATGAGATTCCAGAAGAGGTCGCCCGCCAGCTTGAAAATGAAGAAGACACTATTCAGCCATACAAGGAGCCTTTGGAAACAGTCAACTTGGGTTCGGAAGAAAATGTGAAAGAAGTCAAAATTGGAGCATTGTTATCCCCACAGGTCAAGGAGCAATTGATCAGCCTGTTGAAAGAGTATGTAGATGTGTTTGCTTGGTCTTATCAAGATATGCCTGGTCTCGACACTGACATCGTAGAGCACAAGCTACCTTTGAAGCCAGAATGTCCACCGGTCAAACAGAAATTAAGAAGAACACATCCAGATATGGCCGTCAAAATTAAAGAAGAAGTTCTGAAGCAAATAGATGCTGGTTTTCTTGCCACTTCAGTGTATCCAGAGTGGATAGCAAATATTGTGCCAGTTCCTAAGAAGGACGGGAAGGTACGAATGTGTGTCGACTACCGTGACTTAAATAGAGCAAGCCCAAAGGATGATTTCCCCCTGCCTCACATTGACATGTTGGTAGACAATACAACAAAGTTTGACATATTCTCCTTCATGGACGGATTCTCCGGGTGTAACCAGATCAAAATGGCTCCCGAAGACATGGAAAAAACTACATTCATAACACCATGGGGAACATTCTGTTATCAAGTGATGCCGTTTGGGTTGAAAAACGCAGGTGCTACTTACCAGCGAGCCATGACAACGCTCTTTCACGACATGATGCACAAAGAGATTGAGGTTTATGTGGATGACATGATCGCGAAGTCTCGTTCAGAAGAAGGTCACTTAGTAGATCTATTGAAGCTGTTTCAACGATTGAGGAAGTTCCGTCTTCGCCTCAATCCGAACAAATGCACATTTGGCGTCAGGTCAGGTAAACTCTTGGGCTTCATTGTCAGCCAAAAAGGCATTGAAGTTGATCCAGATAAAGTAAAAGCTATCTAAGAGATGCCCGCACCAAAAACAGAAAGGCAAGTGAGAGGTTTTCTAGGACGATTGAATTACATATCCCGGTTTATTTCTCACATGACTGCCACTTGTGAACCTATCTTCAAATTGCTGAGAAAGAGTCAGAATTGTGTTTGGACAGAGGATTGTCATAAAGCATTTGACAGTATCAAAGAGTACCTCATGGAGCCTCCTATCTTGTTACCACCTGTTGCTGGAAGACCGTTGGTTATGTAGTTGACAGTGCTTGAGAATTCTATGGGCTGTATTCTGGGTCAACAAGACGAAACTGGAAAGAAAGAGCATGCCATTTACTACTTAAGCAAGAAATTTACTGACTGTGAATCACGATACTCCTTACTCGAGAAGACATGTTGTGCATTGGCTTGGGCTGCTAAGAGATTGAGGCAGTATATGTTAAGTCACACCACTTGGTTGATATCCAAAATGGATCCAATCAAGTACATTTTTGAGAAGCCTGCACTCACTCGTAAGATTGCAAGATGGCAGATGCTGTTATCAGAATACGATATTGAGTATCATACCCAGAAAGCTATCAAGAGCAGTGTGTTGGTTGAGTACCTTGCTCACCAACCCGTTGAAGATCACGATGATAATGAGGATGAGTTTCCTGATGAAGATGTCATGTTCCTAAAATCCAGAGATTGTAAAGAGCCACTTCCTGAAGAAGGGCCTGAACCAGATTCTCAATGGGGTTTAGTATTTGATGGAGCTTCCAACGTTTATGGACATGGAGTAGGTGCAGTCATTATCACTCCAGAAGGTTCTCATATTCCTTTCACGGCAAGAATTTGCTTTGAATGTACAAACAACATTGCTGAATATGAAGCCTGTATCATGGGTCTTGAAGAAGCCATTGACCTCCGCATCAAAAATCTTACTGTTTATGGTGACTCAGCGTTAGTTATCAATCAGATCAAAGGAGAATGGGAAACACGCCACCCTGGCTTGATCCCATACAAAGACTATGCAAGAAGATTATTGACTTTCTTCACCAAGGTTGAATTGCATCACATTCCTCGGGATGAGAATCATATGGCGGATGCTCTAGCTACGTTGTCTTCAATGTATCAAGTGGGTTTTCCAAACGAAGTACCCAGAATTGTGATCAAGCGACTTGATAGACCAGCACATATGTTTACAGCTGAGGCCAGTTTCGATGATAAACCATGGTACCACGATATCAAGCATTTCCTTCAAACTCAGGAGTATCCTCTTGGAGCAACAGAAAAAGATAAAAAGACTTTGAGAAGATTGTCAGGCAGTTTCTTCCTTAATCAGAATGTGCTCTATAAGAGGAATTATGACATGGTCTTACTCAGATGTGTTGACAAAAAGGAAGCAGAAATGTTGATGAAAGAAGTTCACGAAGGGTCCTTTGGTACTCATGCAAACGGCCACTCTATGTCAAGAAAGATGTTGAGAGCTGGTTACTACTGGTTGACCATGGAATCAGATTGCTGCAAATTTGTAAAGAAGTGTCACAAATGTCAGATCTACGCTGATAAGGTTCATGTACCACCAACCTTTTTGAATGTGATTTCTGCTCCCTGGCCATTCTCAATGTGGGGCATTGACATGATCGGTATGATTGAACCCAAAGCTTCCAACGGACACCGTTTCATTCTCGTGGCAATTGATTACTTCACCAAATGGGTGGAAGCAGCTTCGTATGCAAAGGTGACAAAGCAAGTGGTGGTCAGATTCATCAAAAATAATCTCATTTGCCGATATGGCATTCCAAACAAGATCATCACTGACAATGGCTCCAATCTGAACAACAAAATGATGGATGAATTATGTGAAAGTTTCAGGATCGAGCATCACAACTCTTCTCCTTACCGTCCTAAGATGAATGGGGCAGTTGAAGCTGCAAATAAGAATATCAAGAAGATCATTCAAAAGATGGTTGTTACCTACAAAGATTGGCATGAAATGCTGCCTTTTGCACTACACGGATATAGAACCTCAGTCCGTACTTCAACTGGGGCAACCCCATTTTCACTTGTATACGGTATGGAAGATATGTTACCGATAGAGGTTGAAATTCCATCAATGAGGATACTAATGGAAACTCAGTTGTCAGAGGCTGAATGGTGTCAAAGCAGATACGATCAGTTAAATTTGATTGAAGAAAAAAGAATGACTGCCTTGTGCCATGGACAGTTATATCAAAAGAGAATGAAGCAGGCATTTGATAGGAAGGTTAAGCCGAGAGAATTCAAAGAGGGTGACCTTGTGCTCAAGAAGATGATACTATTTCACAATGATTCTAGGGGCAAGTGGACTCCTAACTATGAAGGACCCTATGTTGTCAAGAAAGCCTTCTCAGGCGGTGCTTTAATTCTTACAAACATGGATGGTGAAGAGCTTCCACGGCCCGTGAATACAGATGCAGTCAAGAAATACTTCGCCTAAAAAATGAAAAGAACAGCTCGCTAAGTTGAAAACCCGAAAGGGCGATTTAGGCAAAAATGAGCGTCTCGGTGGACTGAAAACCTGAAAGGGCGGTCCAAGCAGAAATTAGAGACATAAAAAAACAAAGAGAATATTATCCCGGTAGATTGAAAACCCGAAAGGGCAAATCTAGGCAAAAGTTAGGGATTTCAGGCAAGTAACTGCATAACAGAGATAAGATCATTGAAGTATCAGAATATTTTCAACAGTTCTCCAACTTTCTCAAGGCTGCAATACATGTCAAAAGTGGAAGAGAGAATGATGTCATTGTAGTTCAACGTACCCTTTTTCCACGAAATTACCATTTTCCAATTTGTAAAGATCTATGGAATCACGCTGTTGGCTGATTACCATCCTATCAAATCAATTTGAGCCTTTCTATATTTCTTGGCACTCTTAATTTTCATTTCAATTTACGAAAGTTCGTTTACTTTGACAGATATGTTTTGAAACAAAAGTTTTGAATTAAAAACAGTTTTTAAAAAATATAAAGATTATTTATTTTGATTTGTGGACATCAATAAAAGGATTGAGACATGTGGTCCCAGTAATTCTGAAATCATGTGATTCCAACTAGACATGTTCATATTACTATCCTTATATGTATATGATGAAAAATCTCCACAGGTGTCTTGGCAGTAATATTTCTCCAGCAGAGGTTGTGATTCTGGATATCCCCAGTTTTGCTTCCTAGTTTTCCTCAAGAGATCATGCAAGAAATATTTCAAGAAGATTGTTCCCTTCACTTGGGGCATGAAGACTTCCCGGTTAATTGATCATGAAGACTTTGATCCAGGTTTTAAGTTACAGATTTGGCCTATGGGATTACTACAGGTATTTCCCCAGTAATTTATTAAGGAGGGATCAGCAATGTCCCCAGCAGAGGATGAGAAGGAAACTTTGATTTCCCCGAGCAGGAGTAATACAGAGGTCTCCATCCCTCAGCGAGTGAAGAAAGTTGATATTCAGAAACTACAGGGAATCTCCTGTTGTTCTCTGTCCATTCAATAGAAGGATATGTCTCCTCCTCAGTAATGTTTTGTAGTAAAGAAGAGTGTGTTGCATTTTAAGCAAATTCAAGAATTACAGGATTCCTCCTGAATTCTCATTTACATTCAAAGGTCAGACATCACTGTTCCCCGACAGAGTCTCCTAGAGGAAAGATCTCGTAACCAGATATCAGACACCATAATCCCCTGCAGAGTCTTCAGATACAGAAAGTCTCCATGATAATTAAAGCAAAAAAATCAAGGATAGATTTCCCCTATATTCTTATTCCCTGGAAAGATACCACCTATCCCCAACGGACTTTATCCCCAACGGAGTCTTCCAGAAGAATAATCCCTTCTGCATTATCAGCAAATTCAAGAATTGCAGGACTTCTCTTACAATATCATCTTATTTCCAGAGGATAACACCTTGTATCCCCAGCGGAGTCCTCAGAAAGGTCCAATCCTCATATACCTCACAAATTCAAGAACCACAGGGAATCTCCTGCATTTTTGAAGTAGAAGGCATCTCCATTCTTCTACGGAATCCTCAGCAGAGACAGACTTTTAAAGAAACCTGGATATGGTGCTCTTGTACCAATTCCCCAGCAAGTCTTTGTACTACTCCCTAGCGAGTCTCAGTGCAAATCTCCAGCAAGTCCTTATGCAGCTGTTAACATTTTTAGTTATTCCTAGTTTTGTCTGTCCATCATGCATTCATTACTAAATATTCATGCATATCTATGACATATCATGCTTGCATTCATATGCACCTTGTTTCCTTGTTTATATTGTGGGTTGAGTCAATCTCTCCATATAGAGTATCCTCATAAGCAGCAAAATACCTTTTATTGGTCATGTTCCCCACAGAGATCTATGCCTCGTGGAAGATGGTTGTTTCAGTTGTAAATCCTGATGAGTTCATTCCTCTTCAGTTGAAGTCTTGTTTGACCGTTTCATTCTAGTTCTATCCTAGTTTGAACCTCGTGTCTCCAGATAAAGCTCAGAAATTGCCAGTAAAAGAAGGCAACAATATAGTCTTTGTGACTCTCATTCAGTAAAACAGACATGACAGATATTGTGTCCAAGTCCTTTATGCCTTCATCTTTGAGTTGGTACCCGTTACAAACTTGAGTTACCTACATCCATGAGTGGTAACCTTTGTTATCCCTCGGATAAATTAATTACTATCTCCATCTATGAGTTGATAACATCCTCACAGAAAGTTCCATGGTTCTACCTGCAACTTTGAGCTGGTAGCGTGCTTTCGTCTTTGAGTTTAGCACAGATTCCTTTTGATTCCACCTTCGTCTTTGAGTTGGTGAAGTACCTGCAACTTTGAGCTGGTAATATGCATTCATCTTTGAGTCTGCACAGATAACTTCTGATTCCATCTTCGTCTTTGAGTTGATGGAGTACCTTCATCTATGAGTTAGGTACATTTTGTCCTTCCACCGTCATCTTTGAGTCGGTAATGATAAACATCTCCAGGAAAATATGTTCTAAATTCTTTTAAACACCTTTGTCAATGAATCGGTGGTTGCCTTCAACTTTGAGTCGGCATTTCTCTGTCTACCTCATCAATGAGTTGGTAGTGTGCATTCAACTGTAAGTCTGCACAATGATCCTTAGATCTGATTCTTCATCTACACCATCATCAATGAGTTGGAATTTGATTTCCCTAGCAGTGTTATTATCAATCTTTTGAAGCCTGCCTTCAACTTTGAGTTGGCATGTCCTGTTTACCTCATCAATGAGTGGGTAGTGAGCTGTCAACCATGAGTCAACGCAGTTCGATTCTTATTATGCCCTTGTTATACCTTCATCCTTGAGTTGGTATTCATCTTTTCTGTTACCTCCATCTTTGAGTTGGTAATATACTGTCACATCAGTACTCTTGTTATATTGATCTTTTCCCACTTTCATCTATGAGATAGTGATGTATCGTCAATATTGAGTCGATATCTCTTTTCCTCCTATTTTCCATCTATGAATAGGTAGTGAATCTTCCCCAGCTGAGTATTCTCAGTGTTTACCTTCATGCATTGAGTCGGTGTATGTCCTTCCCCAGTAGAGTTTGCACTCCTGTGTCTCTGTGTCTGTCTGTCTTTTGCATCATGCATACATGCATTTGCGGTCAAATTTTGTGGCGTTTGTCATATTTAATTACCTTACGCCATTCGATAGCCTCCGGCTATCTGGCCTAAGTTAATTAAATAGGGGCATCTGTCGCACCCCAAAATTTGACTTTGGCTTTGTTGACCACATCTTGATTAAACTCGTTGTCTCGTATTCATCTCAATTTCTTAAACTTCGCGTGACAACTGGTTTGATTAGGTTTTGTGTGTTTTCGTTGCTTACCGTGTTGTATTTCGTTGTTTTAGCAAAACCTGACCGATATCGTTGCCTCGTATTTATCTCGCTTATCTCTTTTGTGCGTGGCATCGCTTCGATTAGGTTTTGTGCGTTTTTATCTATTTAATTGTTTGTTTGTCGGTATTTTGACTGTATTTCGAATATATTAGAGTTTTCGTATTGTTCGATTATTTGTGATTGTGTTTGTCAGCGTTTTCGTGATGTCGTGTTGATTTTATTATTGCCTAGGGTTGTTTATTTAATTACGTGTTGTGCCGTGTGATTTAATCGAGTCTGTTTGAGTCGTGTTGTTGATTTTACTGGTTTACCGGTTTACGGGTTTATTGGTTTTATCAGTTTGTCTGTTTTGCTGTGCAAATTGTCATCGTTTTTATCGCGTTCGTGTCGCTCGATTTTATCGTATTTTAATCGTGTGCCGTTTAATATTATTTGTGCTTAATATTAATTGTGTTTAGTTGTTAATTAGTTTATTTAATTAGGATTAATATTATATTAGTTTATTATTATTATTATTATTATATAATATATAAATTATATTATTAATTTATGTTAGATATTTTTCAGGTTTCTTATTGTTTAAGTAATCTAAATATATATTATTAATTTATGTTAGATATTTTTTAGGTTTCTTATTGTTTAAGTAATCTAAATATATATTATTAATTTATGTTAGATATATTTTAGGTTTCTTATTGTTTAAGTAATCTAAATATATATTATTAATTTATGTTAGATATTTTTTAGGTTTCTTATTGTTTAAGTAATCTATATATATATATATATATATATATATATATATATATATATATATATATATATATATATATATATATATATATATAGATGTGGTTAGTAAGAAAAGAGAAAAAGAAAGGAGGTGGATCAGTAAGGAAAAAACGTGTGGTGAGAGAAACAGAGAATTGAAAAGAAATATTTTTCCAAAAAGCATTACCGTATTTTCACTTGTTCTTCATTTTCGGTAACCCAAAATCGTCCCGATTATTCACCGAAACACAAAACCGATTTCATATCTTTAAAGTTCGTTGAGTCCAGGTCACAAATATCCAAGGTTCATTTCATTCCGGCGTCGTTTCACCGTTCAAAAGCGACGTTGAAGTCAGGTACTCACAAAGGCAGCCAGCACTATGTCGGTGACGGTTTCCAGCTTTCGGTCGATCATTTGGACGATCAGAAGTTCATCCTCTTCACACAAGGTAATATTCTTCACTTATCTCTGAAATCGGAGCCAGCACTGCGTCGGTGACGGTTTCCAGCTTTCGGTCGATCATTTGGACGATCAGAAGTTCATCCTCTTCACACAAGGTAATATTCTTCACTTATCTCTGAAATCGGCAAAGTTCCGGTTTGCCGACATGTGTTTTAATATATTATTTATCTATATATATATATATATATATATATATATATATATATATATATATATATATATATATATATATATATTACTTTTGTCTATTATATATTATTTGTCTAAATGTACATATATATTATTTTTGTCTACTATATATTTATTGTCTAAATATATATATATATATATATATATATATATATATATATATATATATATATATATATATATATATATATATATTACTTTTGTTTACTAAATATTGTTTATCTTTTATTATTATTTTGCATATATGTTTTATTTAAATGTTAGTTAAATTAATTATTTGTTTAAATGTTTATTTTAATTAAATGTTTATTTATATCAAATGTTTATTTTGTCTAAAGTAAATGTTTATATTGTTTTTTTATATTTGTTTATGTTGTTACTAACCGTTTCGTTTCAGTTTCAGCTCGATTAACTCCACTAACTATTCGTAATACTAACTATTCATAGCTAACTGTGTTGTAATAATTTACTTTCTCGCATTTTTTATTTTCTGTATTGTGTGTTTAATCGTATTGTTCACGTTTTATGTTAAAAAATCGAAAAATCCAAAAAGAGAAACCTGATGCGATTCCAACGGTCGCCGTTTAAGAAACCCTTTTCACACACTCACAAGCTTACTCTTGGGCTTCCTTATAAAGAGCCCATTTATTTATTGTTTCAGGGTTTAGGCTCATTCAAATCTTTTGTCAGCTTTGGCTTTTCAGTTTAAAAACATTTTCAAAAGGACGTGTCAGTCTCGAAGCCTCCCGCCTAGGTCGAGCAAGAGATGGCAAGACACGCCAATCTAAAATCAACAAAACAGACTTTCCCCTTTTCTTTTGGGAGAACTACGTGGATTCTGATTTCTCCATTGCGCCTTGGAGATACGTAGGCATGAAGTCTACGACTTTATCGAGTCCAAAAACAATAAAATCAAGTTCTTTTCTCATCTCCCCAATCAAACGATCAAAGCGAAAAAAGCAAAGCATTCACATAAACATAAGCAAAAAGGTTCCTGTGGAGTACCACAGATGTAGAGGGTGCTAATACCTTCCCTTTGCATAACCAACCCCCGAACCCGTAACTCTAAAGGGATTTATCGTTATTTTTCCCTTCCTCTTTTTGGATAAAATAAAAGACGGTGGCGACTCTTGCATTTAAAATATTTTTCAAACGGGTTAAGTTCAATCAATACTTAATCTCGTGAAAAATCCCGCCGCGACACCATCCAACACCAATGTCAAGGTTATACAACCAATTTTCCGTAGTGGAGGGTTCATTCATGAGAATGATCAACACTTAGCTTCCATTATTGAAGATAATGATGAAGACGAGGCTTGTGACAACTTTATGACACATGGCCAGACTTGCAACAACTGGGTTGCGGTTGATGTTCCTACTGTTATTCACCGTTCTAAGTAATTTGTTTTCATTTATTTTAAGAAAAATCCTTATCCTATGCCTAAGGGAGAAGTGAACATTGTCGGACATTTTCTTATTATCATCAATAAAGTACAATTTTATTCATCCACATCTATGATGTTTTTATTTTTACCGTTTGCTTTTTCTGAAAATGGTAATCATAAAAAACATAAATAAATAACAATTCTTCCATCTGCATAATATTTGATTGCACTCCACTTCTCTAAAATCGAATTATCAAATCATTATGCAAGTTGGTTCTCAAACCCATTGAATGTAATGATCATACTCCCTCTCCAAACTTTGATATCCCTGTACTTGAAGCTGAGGAAGAGAATGACGATGAAGAAGTATCTGATGAGTTATCCCGTTTGCTTAAGCACGAGGAAAAAGCCGTTCATCCGTTTGAAGACAAATTAAATTAGTCAACTTGGGTTCCGATGATGATGTGAAGCAAGTCAAGATTGGGTGTCAACTGTGTCCAGAAGCTAAGAATGGATTGATTGATCTTCTTTGAGAGTATTCTGAGATTGTGGAGCATAGATTTCCTTTGAAGCCAGAATGCCCTCCAGTCAAGCAGAAGTTGAGAAGAACTCATCCTGATATGGCAGTAAAAATCAAAGAGGAAGTGCAGAAGCAGATTGGTGTTGGTTTTCTTGTTACCTCTGAGTATCCGCAGTGGGTGGCCAATATTATGCTTTTTCCTAAGAAAGATGGAAAAGTCCGCATGTGTGTTGATTACAGATATTTGAATAAAGTCAACCCGAAAGATGATTTTCCTCTGCCACACATTGATATGTTGTTAGACAATACATCTAAATTCAAAGTCTTTTCATTTATGGACATATTTTCCGGTTATAATCAGATCAAAATGGCACCTGAAGAGATGGAGAAGACCACATTCATTACACCTTCGAGAACATTCTGTTATAGAGTGATGCCTTTCGGTTTAAAGAATGTTGGTGCAACGTACCAGAGAGCTATGACCACTCTTTTTCATGATATGATGCATAAAGAAATTGAGGTTTATGTTGATGATATGATTTCCAAATCTAGTGATGAAGAAGAGCATGTTGAACATTTGTTGATGTTATTCCAGCGTTTGAGGAAGTATAAACTCTGCTTGAATCCTAATAAGTGTACTTTTGGTGTTCGTTCAGGTAAGTTGTTGGGCTTTATCGTCAGTGAGAAGGGTATTGAAGCTGATCCTGCCAAGGTCAAAGCAATACAAGAGATGCCTCCGCCCAAAACTGAGATGCATGTCAGAGGTTTTCTCGGCCGCTTGAATTATATCTCAAGATTTATATCACATATGACTACCACATGTGCGCCTATATTCAAGCTTCTTCGAAAAGATCAATCTTGTGATTGGATCGAAGATTGCTAGAAAGCTTTTGATAGTATCAAAGAGTATCTGCTTGAGCCTCTGATCCTGTCTCCACCTGTTGAAGGAAGACCTTTGATCATGTATTTGACTGTGCTAGAAGAGAGTATGGGTTGTGTTTTGGGTCAGCAAGATGAATTTGGTAAGAAAGAATATACAGTTTACTACCTCAGTAAGAAGTTCACCGACTGTTAGACTCGATACTCTATGCTTAAAAAGACATACTGCGCATTGGCTTGGGCTGCTAAGCGTCTGCGCCAGTATATGTTGAATCATACTACTTGGTTGATATCCAAAATGGATCTAATCAAGTACATTTTTGAGAAGCCTTCTTTAACTGGGAGGATCACCCGTTGGCAGATGTTGTTATCTGAGTATGTTATTGAATACCAATATCAAAAGGCTATTAACGGTAGTGTCTTGGCTGACCATTTGGCTCACCAACCTATTGATTATTATCAGTTAGTGCAGTATGATTTCCCTGACAAAGATATTTTGTATTTGAAGATGAAAGATTGTGATGGACCATTGCTTGAAGAAGGGCCAAAACTTGGTTCCCGTTAGAGCATGGTATTTGATGGAGTTGTTAATTCATATGGTAATGGCATTGCGGCAGTGATTATTACTCCTCACGACACTCATTTTCCATTTACAACTCGATTGACCTTCAAATGTACAAATAATATGGCTGAGTATGAAGCTTGCATTATGGGGCTTGAAGAAGCCATTGATCTCAGAATTAAATACCTTGACGTCTACGGAGATTTAGCTTTGGTTGTGAATCAGATCAAAGGTGAATGAGACAAATCAACCTGGTTTGATACCATATAGAGATTATGCGAGGAGGATTTCAACTTTCTTTACAAAGGTTGAGTTTCATCATCTCCCTCGAGATGAAAACTGGATGGCAGATGCTCTTGCAACGTTGGCTTCAATGATTGTGGTGAATTTTTGGAATGAAGTTCCTAATTTGACTGTGATGCGTTTTGATAGGCCAGCTCATATGTTTGCTATTAAAGAGGTCAAAAATGAAAAGCCATGGTATTATGATATCAAATGTTTCCTCCGAAGTCAGATTTACCCGTTTGGGACATCTTTGAAAGATAAGAAGACTTTGTTAAGATTAGCTGGTAACTTCTACCTGAATGATGATGTACTTTATAAGATAAATTTCGACATGGTTTTGCTTATGTGCGTGGATAGACACGAAGTAGACCTGTTGATGACAGAAGTCCATGAAGGTTCCTTTGGTACTTATTAAAATGGACATGCTATGGCAAAGAAGATGTTGAGAGTAGGTTACTATTGGCTGACAATGGAATCTGACTATTACATGTTTGTGAAGAAATGCCATAAGTGTCAAATTTATGAAGATAAGATTAATGTTCCTCTGACACTATTAAATGTTATTTCCTCCCCATGGCCCTTCTCCATGTGAGGAATTGATATGTTTGGCATGATTGAGCCAAAAGCTTCAAACGGACATTGTTTCATTCTGGTGGCTATTGACTACTTCACAAAGTGGGTTGAAGCAGCATCATATGTGAATGTGACCAAAAAAGTAGTTGTAAGGTTTATCAAAAATCAGATTATATGTCGTTATGGTGTGCCAAGTAAGATATTTACTGATAATGGATCTAACTTAAATAATAATATGGTGGAAGCTCTTTGTAAAGACTTCAAGATTGCACATCATAATTCTTCTCCCTACAGACCCAAGATGAATGGGTTGTTGAAGCTGCAAACAAGAACACCAAGAAGATCATTCAGAAGATGGTTATAACATACAAAGATTGGCATGGGATGTTCCCACTTGCTTTGCATGGGTACCGTACATCCATATGCACTTCAATAGGGGCAACCCTTTTCTCTTTTGTTTATGGCATGTAAGCTATGCTCCCCGTGGAGGTTGAAAAACCATCATTGCGTGTCTTGATGGAAGCCAAGTTGACAGAAGCTGAATGGTGCCAGACCAGATATGATCAGTTGAATTTGATTGAGGAGAAAAGATTGACTGCCATGTGTCATGGTCAGTTACACCAGTAGAGAATGAAGAAAGCTTTTGATAAGAAGGTCAAGCCTCGTGTGTTCAGAGAAGGTGACCTCGTGCTCATGAAGATTCTATCTTTCAAATCTGATGCTAGGGGAAAATGGGCTCCTAATTATGAAGGCCCATACATTGTTAAGAGATCCTTTTTAGGAGGTGCTTTAATTCTTACAACTATGGATGGTGAAGAGTTCACTCAGCTTATGAACGCCGATGCAGTCAATAAATACTTCGACTAAAAAAGAAAAGAACACCTCGCTAAGTTGAAAACCCGAAAGGGAGGCTTAAGCAAAAATGAGTGACTCGGTGGATTGAAAACCCGAAAGGGCGATCCAGACAAAAGTTAGAGACATAAAATATAAAATTTATCCTGGTAGATTGAGTACCCCACCTTGGAGCAATCTAGGCAAAAATTAGGGATTATGGCAAGTAACTGCATTCGGCTGGTCCTGATCTTTGGAGCAGTTTCCACCGAAGACAAGAGCACAACAAATTTTGAAGTTGGTAGGGAGAGTAGTGATCATTGTATTCAATGTAGCCCTTTTCCATATTTATTACCATTTTTCAAATTTTGTAAAGATTCATGGAGTCCCGTCATTTACGGACTACCATTCTATTAAATAAAGTTGAGCCTTTATCCAATTATTTTTATTCTTATTTGCTTCTGTTTTAAAATTTAATTTTTATGATGATAATTTTGAAATAAATAAATTAATGAATAATCATTTTTCTTAAAATAATAAAAACATTTGCTTTAAGAATAATCAATTTCAGCTAGGAACATCAACAACAATATCAAGGATAATAAGTCTTGAAGTATGAAGCATTGGTGTTTTCCCCAAGCAGTTGGTTTGGTAACTTTCTCCTCTCCAACAGTTTGTCATTCATCCCTAGCATGGTTAATAAGTTTCCCCCCAAACAACCTATTATCCCCGATTGAGCTGATGATTGGTGCCTTTTGCAGTTCATCTTCCCTAGCTGAGATGTTCATGTTTTGCATTTCGCAGTTTGTGACTTGATGATTGAACCCTGGCTATCTTGGAACCTTTATTTGGTCTCCAGATCCCCCATTTGCATTTGATGGTGTTGCATAACCGTGACAGTTTCTCCCCTGCGTGAGTCAGATCCGGTTATCATTCAGAGTTTTACCTCTTGTATCCCTGACAAATTTCGTCTTCTAATGGAAGTTCCCTCATTCCTGGCAGTGCATAGTTCTGAGCAATTTTGATTATGTCCCCTGCAAAGTTGTCTCCCATTTGATATGGTGTTGACTTAAAATTCCCCGCAGCGTTGACTTGTTTGGATCCTTAGCAGATCCATCTTTTTCCTTCAGCAATGCTCTCTTCCCCCGCGAAGTTTGCTGTAAGTTGGTTGGAAACATGTTCTCCTTGTCTTCCCCCTGCCAGAGTTGATTTTATTCCGAGCTAGATGATTTATGTTTATCCCTAGCAAAATCTCCAGTGGGTGTTTCCATCTTGTTGAGATAAGCCGGGTGTTTTGTAGTGATGATTCAAATCTTCGTTATTTGTATCCTTTATGTTGTTTTGCCAGCATAATCACATACATAAATATTCATGCATAAATCGCAGCATCAAATATTTCATTGTGCATTTTATCGCATTGATTTTTTCTGATCGCCTGCTTTGGTGATATTATTTCCCCATGCAGATTTAGTGTGTCTGTCCTCCTTAAAATGTAGAGTGTTAGCCCCTTAAGCAGAAATATTTTATCCTTTCTCATTCCCCACTGAGTTATTTCTTTGTGGATAATTATTATTTCAGTTTCCTCCTCAGTTTATCATCTAGATGGAACCACTCCCCCTGAGTTATATCTTTATTGGGTTAAATTTTTGATTGACCGTTTCTTTCTAGTTATTGCCTAGATAAATCTTTTGGTCCCCAAGAGTTTATTACCCAGTAAATGGTAATATTTTTCTTGATGTTGAGTACTTTACCTTTACCTAATAAACGATAAAAGGTAATTTATTTCCTTTGTTTTCCCCAGCGGATTCGTTTTCACGTTTTCCAGGCAAGTCTATCCTTGATATGTTCATCCTAATCGGTGATGGATATTCTTCCTGTTTGGTTTTCTACCCAGTAAAAAGGTAGTCGTAATTCCTATTTTCCCCAGAGAGTTTATCCTTGATATGTTCACTTTAACCAGTGACAAATTTTCTCTTCTTTGCGGTCTTATACCTAGTAACTGGTAGACATACATCATATTTCTTCCCCTCTAAGTCTATCCTTGATATGTTCACTTTACCCAGTGACGAATACTCTCTCTCTTTGGTCTTCTTCCCAGAAACCGCTAGTTTTAATTCCTATTTTTCCGACAGTCTATCCTTGATATGTTTACCCTAACGGATTACAGATAGCCTTCATTTGAGTTTATCCTTGATATGTTCACTTTAATCAGTGATGAATACTTATCTCTTTGGTCTTTTGCCCAGGAGTAGGTAGTTGTAAATCATATTTGATTTCTTTCCCCAGTAGGTCATTTTTACCCAATAACCGGTAATGATATGCCTCTTCTTCCTCGGTGAGTCATCCTTGATATGTTTACCCTTACCGGTAATAGATGTCCCTCTATCGGATTTTATTATCTTCTTACCCAGTGAATGGTAATGGATAATACATCTCTTTTACTCCTGCGTTGAAGATTTTATTCCCCAGTTGAGTTTGGTTTCATATTTCTTCGTGAAATCGAATCCCTTTTTGCATAAGTATATCAACTGTGTTCTGATTTACGCTTTTCCCCTGCAATTGTTTCTTGTTGTATTGGTGTTACCCCAATATATGTAGATTTTCCTTATTCCCCAACCGAGTCTTTCCACTGATTTATTTTCATGGAAATCCCCTCGTGTCTCCCAGTAGTTTTAAGTCGTAGCCTGGCCTACACATAACTTTGTATTGGGAGAGATCACCAAGCACATTTGATTGTATCATACTTTGTTTTTATTTGTTTACCAACCAAAATACCAAAAATATATCCATGAAAAACTTTGTTTCTTTTGTAGGTAGTGTGTGCATTCACCTATGCATCATCAAGCTCACAACTAGGGTTTGAGACCCTCAATGCAAATAGATCAATCCAAAAATGGTCCACATTGGTTATAAACAACATATATGGACCCCCATGTTCTTCATTTGTCAATTTAATCAAGAATTTATCAAGAGGTTCCAGCTTGTTTGCCTTGGAAGCCCTAATTCATCTGGGTATCTTGTGTGACTTCCTCAGCAAGTTCCTTCAACAATTGGTCAAATATATCAAGGGATACTTCATTTTACATAATCTCAAGCATATATGATCCTCCATGAGTCCTAAATATCAATATAATATCAAGTTTGCAAGTTGGTTCAAAGAGGTTAACAAGAGAAAGTCAACAAGTCAAAACTGGGGTTCCCTAGACCCTATCTCCTGCAATGTTTGTCATATGAAAATGATTCTAAATTAAAAGTTACTCCTTATGACATTCCAAACAGCTTTTATGTTGGCATCAAGAGCTAGTTTTTCTTGGAAAGTCATTTTTTATGGTGAAAGATTATAGGTCATTTTGTCTGTGCCCTAGTTAGGAGGTCAACTTCGAAGGACCATAACTTGCTCAATTTGTATGATATGAAGTCCATCCAAGGTTCATGATCAATTTTAATATGTTGTATCCAACTTTGATTCCTTGAGAAATGTTGAATTCAACTTGAAAGGGCATGTGCCAAGAGGAAACATTATAGGTCATTTTGGGCCATCATCATTGAACAAGCAATTTTCCTCAACTTCTAAAATGCATAACTCCCTCACTAAAAATCCAAATGATGTCAAATTTGTGATCAAATTGAAGATGGGTGAAAGAGATATAACTTTGGTGAAGAAACCATTTTAATTTGGAGATCATAGCAAAAGTTATTCAAGGTGGAAGAAGTGGTCATTTGACTTGGTACTTAGAAATTTTTCAATTATGTTTGATTTCTCCAAATTCCACCTAAAAATTCATCATGATCTAATCTCCAAATGGAAAAGTGTTCAACATCGAAGTTGTTCCCCTTGATGCCATCTTTCTAAAAAGTCCAAGATCATGACATTTGGAGCATTTTACAACGACTAGCACAAGGTTAGTTTTCTGGTCCCATTTGGATGATTTTCATGCCCAAACTTCAAGTACAATTGCATGACCTCATGTTAAGCTTTCAGCATCATTCATGGACATTTGTGGACCTTTTCCAATCATTCCATGGGCCTATTACACGCCCATGCAAGCATGCACCAACATTTCTAAATTTGGAAAAAAAATTCAAGTATGTGAAAAGTAATGCAAAACCCTATAAATACATTGCCATTGTGATCAGAATGAGGACCCCTAGGCCGAAGCTTTGAACTGCATCTTCCCTAACCTCCATTGATAGGATAAACTTGAGGATTCCACTTGAAATCGAGCTTCAATTCCACTTACGTTTTCGGATTGAAACTCCAAGGATCCAAGCCTTTTGATCACTCCTTTCATCTTCTGCAAGCAAGTAGGAGAAAGCCCAAGCCAATTGAGATCCAAATCGAGCTTCATCATTGCAAATAGAAGGTGAATTTTGTGAAACTTTCTCTCTTCGATTCTCTCTCAATTCTCCATCATTTCAAGTGATTTTTGGTTGGATGAAGTCCTACCAATAAAGGCAACAAGATTGAGTTGCTTTGAGGCCAAATTGAAGCAACTCAGATCATGCACCTCAAACTTCAAGTCGACGTATCTTTCAATGTACATGGAATTAGGTGAAATTGAGGCCAGATTTGAGCTCCTAAGCATTTTTTCATTAAAATAGTGTACTCACTTTATATTTTAGTGGTTGTTGATGGTGGACCAGTCCGGTGAGGTCCACCGGAGGTAGGGCTCCGGTGATATGTTGGCAAGGTTCCAACCCTCTAATCTCATGTCCACGTTTTAATCTCCACCCTCCTTTTTGATTACCATGCGTGTACACGCGTTGACTGTGGCATACGATGGAAGCACATGTTTGGCCATCAGATCTACCACCTTAATTAATGAGGGAGATCTGGTGGCCCTTATATTTTCTCATTGTATTTTATTTTCTAATTTTTCACTTAATCCTCTTATTTTATTTAATTCATAGAAATTTCATTTTTAGTCCAAAAAATATGGGAATTTCACAAAAAATCTTTAAATATTTTTCTCTTTCATATTTTGAATTAAAATCATATTTTGGATTAATTTTAATATCTTTCATGAATTAAATGTTTTTATGCATATTTTTAATTGTTTTAAAATACTTCCGACTTTCCAAAAATCATAAAATATTTTAACTAAGGTCCTTTGACCTTGTTTGACCTAGGATAAATCCATTGGCCATTTATTTGGTGTTTTGAAGGGATTTGAGATTTTGCCCATATTAAAATGCATTTTAATTCACTTTTAATTTGATTTTTAATTGATTAAATGTTTAAAAATTACGTTGAGCCATTTTTATGGTCTTATGATGTTTGACTTTCTGTTTGGGCCTTGGTCATGGTTGATTTGACTTTTGTTTGATCAATACCATTGGATTTAGGGAATTGATGAAATGTACATTTCATCTCCCAAAATAAATGAATGGTATTGATCAGATGAAATTCCTCCCATGATCAATTTATGTTTCTATTTCCCATTCCTTATTCATCTTCATCCATATTCTTTCCCATTCCTTCATTTGAACAATGATTTCTCTAATGTCTAAATGCTAGTGGTTCATCAATGACCTTGTGTCAGATGAATCAACACAAGTCTGACTGAGATAGGTCATTCCCATTTCTTTTAGTGTGTGGTATGTTTTAGGAGTTTGGTTCTTTGTACCAAATCACTAACATGCATTAACACCTATAGTTTATTGCCCTGCCTCAGATGGTTGCGACTTCTACATAAGTCCAATTATGATTGCTTAACATAGAGTTAAATTTGATCCTCAAGGCATATCATTCTAGTAAGTGAGACTGTAAGTATCCCATTCTTCATGGCATTGTGTGGGAACTTGACCTTTTTTCCTTTCATGAGAGCTAGTGGCATACTTGTTTATTTATCAAAGTTGGAGCCTTTCTCATGGATGATGTCTTGGTTCAAGGATTCATACTTATTAATGAATGGTTGAGTGTTCTCCAAAGAATGACTTAATCAATTAAAACTCATCACTAACATTTGACTAATTTTTATTTACATTGCTTTAATTTCAAGTCATTTACTTTATGCAATTTAAATTTCAACACCTTTATCATTCATTGCCATTTTACATTTCATGCAACTTGCTTATGTTTCAATCCTTTTCACTTTGCTCACTTGAGCCATATCTTGTGATTGTATATATTGTTTGCTTGTCTTTGTTTTGTATATGGTCTTGGACCTTAAAACATATAATAACAACAAAAAACCTAAAAAACATTTGGTGGACTATTGAGATTTGATATGAACTTCTAGACTTAAAACTAGGCAACATTCCATATGCTAAAGGACTTGGAAAATGCCAATATTTGAGACTAAGTTATCTTTGACTATGCCTTCATCTGATGCAAGACCTCAGATCCCTTTGATTCATTTGATAATCTTTTTTGTGCTTAATTGTTATTTTGTCATTCTTATGTCTGATGTTTTATTCTGAGTTGATGAAGGAATATTTCATCTGCTACATTGGAAGATACTGAAGACTGCTAGCTATTGGAATGCTTGCTTGGATTATGGTTATCTTTATTTGATGCCCTGGTCTTCATATGATTCGTGGATATTGAACATTGCTTATTGTTTATTGCTTGTCAAAGTCCAAACAAAAATGGGTTTCTATATTAAATTTTTGTCTGTTGGATTGCATCCCATTGGTATGATATTTTCAACTCTTAAACTTTTAAATTTTTGCTTAGGGTAGTCTCTTCATCTCCTCCCACTTCTTAAATTTCAAAATCTCTCCCTCTTTCCAAAAACTTTCTTTACTTGTGATTTTAAACTTAGACATGTTTTAATGATTAGAAACTTCGGCCTTATGCCATTGAATTTTTCAAACCTTTCTTAAATTAAACTTGTGAATAAACTTAACCATATTGACTTAAAATTCAAAATACAAAAAGAACTAATAACCCCATTCAAATATTTGGCCTTTTGAGCCTCTCTTTGTTAAACTTTTGTTAAAATGAATTCATCAACTTCTTTGGAATTTTTACCATGAACTATGGGGTTTTGATCCCTCATTTTTATGTTGGTACGTAGGCATAAGACCGAAGGTCTTGTAAAACACAATATAATTAATGAATTATTTTCTCATCCCCAAACTCTTTATTTTATCAAACATCATTTATACCAAAAAATATATGCACACAAAAAGGGCTCCCTAGGAGTACCTAGGACACTTTGGGTGCTAATACCTTCCCTCTGTGTAACCAACCCCCTTACCTGTAATCTCAGACATTTTATTAGTTTTGATTTGAAAACTTCTTATCTTTGGGTTTTGTTCGTACTTTTCCTTTTTCCTTTGGAAACAATAAAAGTGCGGTGGCGACTCTGGTTTTACTGACGTCAATTTTATCCATAGTTTGATGGTTATGAATTTACCGCTACAACTTCTAACCTACAACAATCTACCTAGAGAAAATTAGAATGGATATACGTAGCATATCCATTGGCTTTACCATCACCATTACCGTTACATAATCCCATTTTTTTTCACAAATCTCAATCTTTTTTCATCTTCCTCCATTGATTGTTCTTTGTTTTCTCAATCTATTTTTCTTTTTTGGCTTTAACAATGTCAATTGAAAGTCCTTTAAGCAACCATATCAATAAGGGTTATCAAAATGATACTCTCAATTCTTATTTGATGCATCCCAATGAAAATCTTGCACTAGTGTTAGTTACTCCACTATTGAATGTAGGAAATTATCATTCTTGGTCGAGGTCCATGACCAAGACCATGACTTTAAGATCCAAGAAAAAACTGCACTTTACCAAGACCTTCTAAGGATACGATCACGCTTATGATATGAATTTCAATATGAGTCTTCTAAGGATCAGACTCAGGATCAATCCTCAAATCCCACTAGCTTTACTCCTGACCAACATAAAAATTTATCGGCATTACTTCAATAATCATCCTTATCAAGTTATTAGAGTGTAAGTCATCTCGTCACTCAACCAAAATCCAATATAGGTATTATTTGCACCCCACCTCATCATGTCAAAATTGAAAATTTCATTCTTTACAATGGTGCTACTAATCATGTATGTTTCTCTCAAAGATTCTTTATTTGTTTGAAAATAATATCATATATAACAGTTAAACTTCCAGATGGTTCTTTAGGTACCACTGAATTTGCAGGAACCATTCTATTTGATTCAAATTTCATGTTAATCAATGTTTTATACATGCCTCCTTTTTCATTCAATCCTCATATCAGTTCCTAAATTGACTCAAAAACTTGAATGTCGACTCATTTTTTATTATTTCACTTATGTGATACATAAATATTACTCCAAGAAGATGATTGGAGTAGCTGAATTAAGAGGTGACACATCACCTAGTTTCACTGATGCATTTGTCAATTCTCTATTTTTAAAGCGTAATAATTGTAATAGTTTTGTCAATCAACATACTATTTATTACACATGACAATCATTATAATATTTTACATTTAAGACTTGGCCATCTTTCCCATGAAAAATTAATAGAAAACAAAAATCTTTTCCTTTTGTACAAATTGTACAAAATGATTCACCTTATGATGTTTGCCTCTATGCCAAGCAAAAGAGATTGCTTTTTCCCCATAACACTCACAAGTCAATTGAGATATTTAACTTAATTCATATGGACATATGAGATCCCTTATCCATTCCCTCTTTTCATGGTCACAAATACTTCCTTATAGTTGTGGATGATAAAAGTATATTTAAATGGATTTTTCTTATGAAATGTAAATTAGAAACATCCACTCTTGTTAACCATTTGTTTCCTTAGTTAATACACAATTCAATAGAAACATCAAATGCATCAGGATAAATAATGGTAATGAACTCCTACTTAAGGATTTCTTTATAGTATCTGGTATTATATATCACACTCAATGTGTTGGAACCCCTCAATAAAATAGCATAAGAGAGAGGAAGCATCAACATATCATTGCCATCACTAGGGATATTCTATTTCAAGCCCATTTACCTAAGATTTATGGTCTTTTGCAGTTAGCCATGCCATTCACATAATAAATATACTTCACATACTTTTCTTGCAAAATAAGTCACCCTTTCATGTCTTACATCAATTCATACCTGACATTCATCTTCTTAAAGTCTTTAGATCTCTTTGTTTTGCATCAACAATACAAGCTAACAAGAAGAAGTTGGATTCTAGATCCAAGAAATGCATGTATCTAGGTTTACAAGTAGGTGTTAAAGGCCACATTTTGTTTGACCTACTGTTAGATGCCCAAAAGTGCTTATTTGAGCTATCATATGTGGGCATCTTTCACTCTTTTGCCTTGCTAAAATTGTCAAAATCACATTTGTTTTACATGGAATGCGTTACATTGATAAACAAGCTTGGTGCCTTTGATGTGTGTGTTATTGTGCAGGAAAGGCATGAATTAATTGATAATAAAGACACAAGAGAATTGGCAAAGGAACCAAAGAAAAGGAGCATTTCATCTGCCTGCTCGCTAGGCGAGGCTGTGGCGAAGAATGGGTTCGCTAGGCGAGCTCCTGGGGAACAGCTCCAGTAAATTAGCAAATTAATTCGCTAGGCGAGCTCTAGGCGAAGTTTGCAGCGAATTCATTCTGTTTTGGTGAAAAGTGCAGCCAACACTCACTCGCTAGGCGAGGCTCTAGCGAGTCCCCAGCGAGCATTCCAGTAGCAAAACTTCTCAACCTCGCTGGGGCGAGCTTGAAGCGTTTCCTTCGCTAGGCGAAGGTATGTTCGCTAGGCGAACATGACAGTTCACCAACGCCCTGTTTTCTCTGGGCGCAGGGGCCTTTTGTGCTCATATTTGACCTTCGCTAGGCGAGCCATTCTGCTGGCCTAGCGAACATGACAGTTCTGCACTTGTCTATAAGTAGCAGGTGCCACTTTTGGGCACCATACCTCATTTTTACCAACTTTTCCATTTTTTGTACTTTCTTCTAGATATTTTACAGCATTGGTTTGTGGGAGCTTTTATGCCCTAATTTCATTTCTCTTCATCTAGCAACCATCTTCCACAAAAAGAAGGTGGATTCCCATCCAACTTCGATTATCCGACTTGGATGTTGATCAACCTTCTTTCCTTACTTGCCGACCAAGCTACCATGAAAATGAGTAGCTAAGTCATCCATTTGTCAAGGTTAGATGTAGTTGATTGCTAGCTTTGTGTGTAAATGTAAGGATCCTCATATGTAAACTCTTTAACGGTAAATATATGATGAAAACTTTGTTTCTATTTAAAACCCTTTGTGTTGGTATTTGATCGAGAGATGTTTACCGATTCTTGACCTAGGTTTTCATCCAAACTTGTTTGTTAGCTAGAGATAGTAACGAATGATTTTGTTCACCATAAGGTTGAACCAAAAAGTTGTCATTTTGATAGATTGTGTTCGAGAGAAACAATGGATCAAAATGGCAAAACTCACAATGGGTGTTCGAGAGAAACGCATTGAGGGGACCTTGTGAAATAATTTATCATCTAAAGGAGTTTATAAGATTGTTGACCGAGCAAATACATTCAAAGCAATGTAGTCATTGAAACCTAACTTTGACAATATTTCTCATATTAATCAAAACATAACTTTTACCGCAATTAATTACTTTGTATGCAAGATAACTTGATTAAAACCAAAACCCTATTGTTACATTAAGTTAAGATTAATTCAACCATTGAACGGCAGTGATATCTTACAATCTCTGTGGATACGATAACAAAAACCCGACACGAAAAATACATTTCAACAAAATGGCGCCGTTGCCGGGGATTGTAAATTGATATTGCGAGCATCGCAATGGTTGTTTAAGTTTTAGCTTGTGAATTTTTGACTTGTGCTTGTAATTTGTTTGGTTTAGTGTGCAGCTTACGTTTTATGCGAGGGCAAATCCCTGTGGACGAACTTCTTTTTGATCCTGAGATCGAGAGAACCGCAAGGAGGCTCAATAGCAAAACGAGACGTAGGAGGCAACAGGCTAGGCAACGCCAAGAGCAAGGAGAAAGTTCTTCAACCACAAATCCACACCATTTCATACCAAACATGGAGCCACAACCACCACCACCTATTTCTACTCCATGTATCAATAGTCCAAGGAACACCGCTCAGTTTGCCAACCAAACAGGAAGGCAAGCTGAGATGAAGACGGGAACTCTGAATTTATTATATGGGAGTCCATTCACCGGAATGGACCATGAAGACCCATTTGCTTTTCTCACAAAATTTTATGAGATAGCATTGGCTGCCGGAGTGGATCAGGCTCAGGAGCTTCCGTTGTTCAGACGATTGTTTCCCCACGCTTTGCTCGGTAAAGCAAAGGATTGGTATCTCGATCAAACACCTGCCGTAATGACCGACTGGAACGTGTTAGAAGAGAAATTCATTGAAAGATTTTTCTCCCATAACCGATTCATGGAATCAAAGACGGCCATCTCGGTGTTTTCTCAAGGAACCAGTGAATCTTTGAATGAAGCGTGGGAGAGATTCAAGTCCATGCTTAGGAAATGTAAAGGGCATGGATTTGATGAATTAACTCAAATCCATATCTTCAGAAATGGACTTCAACCAAACTGCAAAACGTTGTTGGATGCCACCTCGGGTGGCTCGTTGATGTCAAAGAGTGCCGAAGAAGCCACAAACATTATCAACCGTATGGCTTTGAATGATCTTCAGAGTCAAAGTCGTGGAAATTCTTTGAAGAAGGCGGGAGTGCTTGAGTTAGGGACGAATGATGCCATACTTGCCCAAAACAAGCTCATCTCACAACAAGTGAAACTCTTAACGCAACAAATCAAAGAGTTAAGAGAACCGTCCAAAGCTAAACAAATAGCTTGTTGTGAACTTTGTAAAGGTGAACATGACACCGGATTTTGTCCACCTCCCGGTTTTGACGAAGTAAACTACATGGCCAATCAACGGGACTATCAACCGAGACAACAACAACAACAACAACAACAACAATTCCAAGGGAACCAAGGGTTCCAACCTAGAAGCAACTATTATCATAACCAAGGTTATGGAGGTGGTTCTTCTAGCCGTCAAAACCCTCCCCAAAATCCGTATCAACCTCAACAACCGCCGGTCGTCAATTCTAAATTGGAAGAGACATTGACGCAATTCATGCAAATGTCAATGGCCAATCAAAAGAGTAATGACGCGGCCATAAAAAATCTTGAAACTCAAGTTGGGCAACTTGCCAAGCAACTCGCTGAACAACAAACCGGTCCTTCTTTTTCGGCTAATACGCAAACAAATCCTAAGGAGCATTGTAAGGCGATTATGACGAGAAGTGGGAGGGAGTTGGGTAGTGAAAATGAAAAAGAGTTGAGAGTGAACAAAGAGAGAAAGAGAAAGAAATTGAGGAGGAAATAGTGGAAGAAAATGTTGATGGTGAAGTAGGAGTGTGGAGTGATGAGGAAGTAGTTGAAAAGAATAAAAATAATGGTGAAGTTGAAAAAGAAAAAGGTGTGGAGGAAGAGGAAAATAAAAGTGATGAGGTAATAAGTGAGGTAGTGAAGAAGCCTAGATGGAAAAGTGCTAGAATTGCAAAGGGAAAGGAGGTAGTGAGCGCTACTCCGGTCCAAAATCTCCCTTACCCTCATGCTCCCTCTAAAAGGGAAAATGAACGGCATTACGCCCGGTTCATGGATATTTTTAAACAATTACAAATTAACATTCCGTTTGCTGAAGCCTTGGAACAAATGCCAAAGTATGCCAAATTCATGAAGGACATACTAACCAAAAAGCGGAGGTATACGGAACCGGAGACCATCGTCCTTGATGCGAGCTGTAGTGCCATTATTCAAAGGACGCTTCCTAAGAAAGAGGTTGATCCGGGAAGAGTTACATTGCCGGTTAAAATTGGTGACGTGTATGTCGGAAAGGGACTTATTGACTTGGGGTCGAGCATAAATCTTATACCTTTGTCAATTATCAAGAGGCTTGGCAACATCGAGATTAAGTCCATCCGAATGACATTACAATTGGCGGATAAGTCGACGACCCATCCTCATGGCGTAGCCCAAGATGTGTTGGTGAAGGTCGACAAATTCTTTTTCCCGGTGGATTTTATTGTAATTGATATGGAGGAAGATGATGATGCTCCGCTCATATTGGGCCGACCATTCATGAAGACCGCAAGAATGATGATAGATGTTGATGACGGTTTAATGAAGGTGCGGGTTCAAAATGAGGAGGTCACATTTGATCTATTCGAGGCGATGAAGCATTCCAAGGATCGAAATGATAGCTTTCGCATCGATGTGATTGAAGACGCTATTATGGAAGTTTCAAAGCATATTCATGAGATATCTCCTATGGAGTTAGCTCTCGACGACTCATTGCAGGTTTTCACTGTTGAAGAGGAGCTAGCTCTTGAGGAATGCTTAAAGGAACTTGATAGCTTGGAAGACCTACAACCGTGGGAAGTAGAGGAAGAAAATTTGAAGAAGGAGGTCATTGACGAGAAAGCGCCAATTGAATTAAAAGAGTTACCTTCGACTTTGAAATATGTGTTTTTAGATGAGACCGAGGCAAAGCCGGTCATCATAAGCAACCTTTTGACCAAAGAAGAAGAAGCCCGTCTAATCATTGTGCTAAAAACCAATCAAGAAGCTATGGGTTGGACTCTTTCCGATCTAAAAGGAATTAGTCCATCCTATTGTATGCACAAGATTTTGATGGAGGAGGATTTCAAGCCGGTAGCTCAACCACAACGCCGCTTAAATCCTACGATGAAAGAGGTTGTAAGAAAGGAAGTGGTGAAGCTTTTGGATGCGGGAATGATTTACCCGATCTCGGATAGTCCGTGGGTTAGTCCCGTGCACGTGGTTCCGAAGAAGGGTGGAATGACCGTAATCCGTAATGACAAAGACGAATTGATCCCGACTAAAGTTGCAACGGGGTGGAGAATGTGTATAGATTATAGACGGTTGAATACCGCGACTCGTAAGGACCATTTCCCACTCCCATTTATGGATCAAATGCTTGAAAGACTATCGGGCCAACAATACTATTGTTTTTTGGACGGCTACTCCGGGTACAACCAAATTGCGGTTGACCCGGTTGATCATGAGAAGACGGCTTTCACGTGTCCGTTTGGAGTGTTCGCATACAGAAAAATGCCCTTTGGGCTGTGCAATGCACCGGCGACTTTCCAACGATGCGTCCAAGCCATTTTTGCCGATCTAATAGAGAAAACAATGGAAGTCTTCATGGATGACTTCTCGGTATTTGGTGGGACGTTTAGTCTATGCTTGGCAAATTTGAAGACGGTGTTGGAAAGGTGTGTGAAGACCAATTTGGTGCTAAATTGGGAAAAGTGTCACTTCATGGTAACCGAGGGGATCGTGCTAGGCCACAAAGTCTCTAAAAGGGGGCTCGAAGTGGATAGAGCTAAGGTTGAAGTAATTGAAAAATTACCCCCTCCGGTGAATGTGAAGGGCATCCGTAGCTTTTTGGGGCACGCGGGGTTCTACCGGCGCTTCATCAAGGACTTCTCAAAGGTGGCTAAGCCTTTGAGCAATTTGCTCGCCAAAGATCAGGTATTTCTCTTCACCGGAGATTGTTTGCAAGCTTTCGAGGTTTTAAAAGAAAAATTGGTTACCGCTCCAATAATAGTCGCTCCCGATTGGAATGAAAATTTTGAACTAATGTGTGACGCGAGTGACTATGCCGTTGGAGCGGTACTTGGCCAAAGAAAAGATAAAACTTTTCATGCTATACATTATGCGAGTAAGGTTCTTAACGAGGCTCAAATAAATTATGCCACAACGGAAAAAGAACTACTCGCAATAGTGTATGCGCTAGAAAAGTTTAGGTCCTATCTTATAGGGTCGAAAGTCGTTGTGTATACCGACCACGCGGCGATTAAATATCTGCTAACCAAGCCGGATTCGAAGCAAAGGCTCATCCGTTGGATCCTCTTGTTACAAGAATTCGATGTCGAAATCAAAGACAAGAAGGGGTCGGAAAACTTGGTAGCGGATCATTTATTCCGCTTAGTGAATGTCGAGGTTACCGCATCTGAAAAGGAAATCCGGGAAGAATTTCCTGATGAAAAATTGTTTAAGGTTCAAGTTAGGCCGTGGTTTGCAGACTTTGCAAACCACAAGGCTAGTGGTTTTGTGCCGGCCGACCTAACTTCGAACCAAAAGAGGAAGTTCCTTTCGGATGCGAAGTATTATGTTTGGGATGACCCATACTTGTTTAAGTTGGGTAGCGATAACCTGTTAAGGAGATGCGTAACTGGTGATGAAGCCCAGAGCATCCTTTGGCATTGTCACAACTCGCCTTATGGCGGACATTATAATGGGGTTAGAACGGCCACTAAAATTCTTCAATCGGGATTTTATTGGCCAACTATTTTCAAAGACGCACATACCCATGCGCAAAGTTGTGACAGTTGCCAAAGAAGTGGTGGGATAGGTAAGAGAGATGAGATGCCTCTCCAAAATATATCCAAGAAGTGGAAGTGTTCGATTGTTGGGGCATAGATTTTGTTGGACCTTTCCCACCCTCTTACGGGAATGAGTACATGCTTGTTGCTGTTGATTATGTCTCTAAGTGGGTTGAGGCGATTGCCTCACCTCGGGCGGATGCCAAAACGGTGATAAATTTTTTAAAGAAAAACATCTTTTCCCGTTTTGGAACCCCCCGAGTGTTGATAAGTGACGGAGGGTCACACTTTTGCAATGCACCTTTGGAAACAATTCTAAAACATTATGGTGTGTCGCATAGGGTGACAACTCCGTACCACCCTCAGGCTAACGGGCAAGCGGAGGTCTCTAATCGAGAGATTAAGAGAATCCTAGAAAAAACCGTGTCCAATTCTAAAAAAGAGTGGTCCCAAAAATTGGACGAAGCATTATGGGCCTATCGTACGGCCTTTAAAGCTCCAATTGGCCTAACTCCGTTTCAATTGGTATTTGGTAAAACTTGCCATTTGCCGGTTGAATTGGAGCACAAGGCCTTGTGGGCCCTAAAGTTTTTAAATTTTGAAAATGAGGCGGCCGGTGAAAAAAGGAAAGTACAACTACTTGAGTTGGAGGAGATGCGCAATGCCGCATACCACTCAAGTTGGTTGTACAAGGAAAAAGCAAAGAAGTATCACGACAAGAAGATCCGTAACAAAGAATTCGTGCCCGGACAATTGGTCTTATTGTTCAACTCCCGGTTGAAGTTGTTTCCCGGGAAGTTGAAATCAAAATGGTCCGGGCCATTTCGGGTTAAAGAAGTAAAAGAGTACGGGGCCATTATCATTGAAGACATGGACGAGAAAGATAGTTGGACCGTGAATGGCCAACGATTGAAAGTGTATCTCGGCGGTCATGTGGATCGCGAGAGTTGTGCTCAGCCGCTCGATGCTCCTCTGTGAGCATCGCACCGTCGAGCTTAGCCGACGTTAAACAAGCGCTAGTTGGGAGGCACCCCAACATTGTAAGTATTTCCTGTTTTATGTTTTCTGTTGTAGTGAGTACACTGTGTTGAACCCATGCTGGATGACTTGCAAGTGCAGCATTTGCCAATGCACTTGCTGTCATGCTCGCTTGCATCTCGCTAGGCGAGGCAGAAGCGAGCATGCTCGCTAGCTGCTCGCTAGGCGAGGCAGCAGCGAGCGCTGCAGTACTGTTTGCTATTTAAATCTCAGCAGGGCCATTTTGCCCTTACCTTCAAAAATTTGTCTGAACGGCTCTGCTGAGGATTTTGTGCGTGGCTTCTCAAACTCCCTCCTTTGCATCTTTATCACCGACACGTGCTTCTTTCGGTAGATTGCAAACTCTCCCCACTTCTCTTTTCCAAATCCGTATACCTAAGGTTTGCCCTATTACATGTTTCTTTTTGATTGCACTCTTAATTTCCAAATGTGAATGGTAAATAGGATAAGTGTGGTATGGGAACCTTGAGGTTGCATGTATTATTTTGGGAGTTTGCAATGTTTGTACATTTAGGTTTTCAAATTGGGGATTTCATCTATTTTAGGTTTTGCATGCAATTAGCCAATCCCCAATAGCATAGAACGATTCATTGTCATTAGAAATCATTAGGTTCTGTGTGGGAACCATTAGAGTACGGGTTTTGGAGGAAACATCAACAAAATGCAGAAAATCCCAAAACCCGTAAGGTTCGCTAGCAGCTCGCTAGGCGACCTGGGGCGAACGTTCGCTGCAACTTCGCTAGGCGAAGCAGCAGCGAACATGGCAGTATTTTAAAATTATGCTTTAATGGCTAACCTGTTGTTTGGTGTGTGTTGTTTCTTTGTATCTTTTGCAGATGGAGTCTAGATCTGGAGCTGGTAAGAAAAGGAAGGGAGCTGCAACTACTTCCAGAACCGTGCCGATTCAATTCGACCAAGACAAGTTTGTAGGCCCGAAACAAGCGGCACGGTACATAGCTTTGGAAAAGAGAAAAATACTCCCTGAGAAGCGTTTTCTGATCAACCCACAAGGCACTTACAGAGCTTTCGCCGGGTTGATAGACGCCAAAAAGTGGGATAGGTTGATAAGTCCCTTGGAGCATTACGACATTGCTACAGTGCGGGAGTTTTATGCTAACGCACTGCCCGACGACGACGAGCCCTTCACTTGGGTTTCTAGAGTTGCCGGGCGTGCAATTCCATTTGATAGGGATGCTATCAACCGAATCCTAGGGGAACCGCTCCAGCTGGGAGCTGATCAGAGAGACCAGTACCACACCGACCTCAGACTTCACAGAGATGTCCCTGCCATTACCGCCGACCTGCTTTTACCTGGGAAATCAGTTGAGCCGAACCCATCTGGGGTTCCTGTGAGATATCATCGGGAGGACATGACTCCCATGGCTCAGCTGATACTACTCTTGGTTTTGACCAACATCCAACCCAAATCACACACCTCTACTGTGCCGATCCCAGTGGCACATTTAGTCCATTCCATCCTCACAAATGTCGAGATAGATGTCGCGAGGATAATCGCCAATGAGCTGAAGACCGTGGTTGAGAGCGGGCTTAAGTCTGGGGCTCGTGTTAATTGTCCCTTGGCTTTCCCGTGTTTGATTATGAGCTTATGTGTTCAGGCTAGGGTGAGACTTCCGTCTCGTGGGCAGGTTCGAATCCCGGCACCGATCGATGATAGGTATGTGGCTAAGTATTGTAGAGCTAAGACTACCGGTGGCAGTGCAGCCTCAGGAAGTACTCGGGCTGCTGATGGTCCTAGTGCTTCTTCTCCCGGACTTGATCCGTACCTGCGGGCTGTTTGTGACTACAGTTTTGAGTGGATGGCAGCATCCCAACGAGCTATGATTGATATGCACAACAGTATGCAGAGGTTGGAACTGCAAGGTAATGACCCCTCCGGTGCTCGAGCATTGTTGGCGTGTGAGCAGTTTATGCTTAACGCTAATTGGCCTGTGGACAGGCCAGTCTATGGTGAGGGGGTGGACGCTGAAGCTGCTGATGCTGATGATGATGATGTTGATGATGAGGCTACCGGTTCTGAGGCCGGTAGCGAAGAGGAGTCCTGAGCCCTTTGTGGGTTGAGTATTTGTACTTTTTCAGTTTTTATGTCATTTTTATTTGTATTTTTGAATTTTGTATTTTGACCATGGGTTGTACTATTGGGGTGTTTTGTCCCCCACGAACAAATTTTTATTTTCAGTTAATGTTATTTATTTTTGTTTTTAATTTTGTGTGTTTAATAAATTTTTGGTTGATTGAGTGGCAAACCCTTCTAGATTGGTTGCTCCTTAAGAAGTACCCAATGAAGGTGCATCCGAGCTTGGATGGCAATGATAAGAATAACAAGTGAATGAAGCTAAGGTACATGGTTACCGTCGGCTAGAATTTTAGAATGCATTAGGAACTTTACTCTTTTTGGTAAACTGAATATTGTCTTTGTGCAACATAATTGAATGAATGTTTCATCTAGAACTTAAAACCACAAATTGTGAGGAAACCTCCATTGTTCACTTAAATGCTGGATTCTAATAAGTTTTGTTGATTCATGTCATTCATTATTTGTCTTTTATTATTGTGAAATTGTGGAAGCAATTAGAAATGATCAAGGCACTTGTTTTCTTTCGAGCACAACTACATCCTAAAACAACTTACCTGTGAGCAGAGAGAGTATTTGTTAACCCCTTTGAGCCTGAACAGTTGAATCTCGGCTTGTAATAAAGCGAGATCTCAAAAATTTATTTTTTTACACAACCCGGAAAATCTTGATTATTGTTCTTTTTCCGTAAAAAGTTAAGAGCATTCACTTAGGGTGTGGAAGAAATAAGTCGGGGAGAACGAAAAAGAATTGGTAAGTACCACAACTCTTGAAAAAGAAAAGAAAAACCGAGCAAGCATAGAAAAATATATGTATAGAAAATGTAGAAAATAAACATCTGTTTTGTATATTTGATGTGAAAGAAAAGAACAAAAATAGAAAGAATGAAAAAAAAATGCTTGCTTGGAAGAAAAATAGTGAAAAATAAAAAAATTGAGTTGTGGAATTTGTGTTGTGAAGGTTTCAAATAAGAAACAAATGAAACAAAGTCGAGTAGTGTGAATAATACTGTGAATGTCTCTTTTGCATCGGCACTTTCGTTTCAATGGCCTTAGAAATGACCCTTGTTTGTTAACCTAACCAAGCTTCAACCGAAAAGCCCTTAGTGATCTTTTTGCTTCCACAGTAGCATTTTTAATTGATTAGACATTGTATGAATCTGTTTGATTTCTTCATTATTTGTTAGAGAGTGAGATTAGTCCCGCGGTTGCAAACGCGCAAAATCTTCATTCCTTATTCGAAGAGGAGAGATAGGATGATTCATTCAGAATAGTATTGTTGTAGATAGATAAATATTTTGCATTGCTATTTAAGTTTAAGTTCCTAGGTATTATTTTATTCGAACCGTTGGGAACTTGTATATGCGAATTTCGCTTGTGTTTGAGCCGTTTATCCAACTTCGGAGAAACCGTTTCTTAATGCAAATCCTCTTGTCTTTCAAGAGGCATACTTTGCTTGAGGACAAGCAAGAATCTAGTTGGGGAGAGTTGTTAGATGCCCAAAAGTGCTTATTTGAGCTATCATATGTGGGCATCTTTCACTCTTTAGCCTTGCTAAAATTGTCAAAATCACATTTGTTTTACATGGAATGCGTTACATTGATAAACAAGCTTGGTGCCTTTGATGTGTGTGTTATTGTGCAGGAAAGGCATGAATTAATTGATAATAAAGACACAAGAGAATTGGCAAAGGAACCAAAGAAAAGGAGCATTTCATCTGCCTGCTCGCTAGGCGAGGCTGTGGCGAAGAATGGGTTCGCTAGGCGAGCTCCTGGGGAACAGCTCCAGTAAATTAGCAAATTAATTCGCTAGGCGAGCTCTAGGCGAAGTTTGCAGCGAATTCATTCTGTTTTGGTGAAAAGTGCAGCCAACACTCACTCGCTAGGCGAGGCTCTAGCGAGTCCCCAGCGAGCATTCCAGTAGAAAAACTTCTCAACCTCGCTGGGGCGAGCTTGAAGCGTTTCCTTCGCTAGGCGAAGGTATGTTCGCTAGGCGAACATGACAGTTCACCAACGCCCTGTTTTCTCTGGGCGCAGGGGCCTTTTGTGCTCATATTTGACCTTCGCTAGGCGAGCCATTCTGCTCGCCTAGCGAACATGACAGTTCTGCACTTGTCTATAAGTAGCAGGTGCCACTTTTGGGCACCATACCTCATTTTTACCAACTTTTCCATTTTTTGTACTTTCTTCTAGATATTTTACAGCATTGGTTTGTGGGAGCTTTTATGCCCTAATTTCATTTCTCTTCATCTAGCAACCATCTTCCACAAAAAGAAGGTGGATTCCCATCCAACTTCGATTATCCGACTTGGATGTTGATCAACCTTCTTTCCTTACTTGCCGACCAAGCTACCATGAAAATGAGTAGCTAAGTCATCCATTTGTCAAGGTTAGATGTAGGTGATTGCTAGCTTTGTGTGTAAATGTAAGGATCCTCATATGTAAACTCTTTAACGGTAAATATATGATGAAAACTTTGTTTCTATTTAAAACCCTTTGTGTTGGTATTTGATCGAGAGATGTTTACCGATTCTTGACCTAGGTTTTCATCCAAACTTGTTTGTTAGCTAGAGATAGTAACGAATGATTTTGTTCACCATAAGGTTAAACCAAAAAGTTGTCATTTTGATAGATTGTGTTCGAGAGAAACAATGGATCAAAATGGCAAAACTCACAATGGGTGTTCGAGAGAAACGCATTGAGAGGACCTTGTGAAATAATTTATCATCTAAAGGAGTTTATAAGATTGTTGACCGAGCAAATACATTCAAAGCAATGTAGTCATTGAAACCTAACTTTGACAATATTTCTCATATTAATCAAAACATAACTTTTACCGCAATTAATTACTTTGTATGCAAGATAACTTGATTAAAACCAAAACCCTATTGTTACATTAAGTTAAGATTAATTCAACCATTGAACGGCAGTGATATCTTACAATCTCTGTGGATACGATAACAAAAACCCGACACGAAATATACTTTTCAACACCTACAATCTAAATAGATTTTTTTATCCAAAGACGCTATTTTTTTTAGTCCATTTTTCCTTACAAGCATTCTAAACACACATCATCTGATTCTAATATTCCATCTTCTACTTCTTCACATTCATATGATTAATTTTAATTCCCTTTCATTAATGATCCTCACAATAATGTCACCTCAGATCCTCACTCTCATGCTCTTTATCATAATGTCACACCAGGTCATGATATACCCAATGTTCATACACCTGACGCATCATTGACTATAAGCACTCAACCTCATCCTAACTCTCAAAATGCTAACACAATTTCATCACCTGTCAGAAGTCCATCAATCAAATTACTTGATAATACATTTCAACATGGGAGATCTTCTTGAGCCACTCACCCTCTTATATTCCTACAGGATTATCATTGTAACTTGATTGATAATGCTATTCATTTTCCCAATTCAGATTAACCTCTAACTTCTTCTTCAAGTAATTACCCTCTCTCATTTTTTATTTCCTATCATAACTTACCTACCATACATGTTTAATATATTATCAATATGACTTCCATATCTGAACGAAACACTTATGAGGAAGCCATCTCCGATGAGAACTAGATTAAAGCAATTCAATCTGAATTAACTTCCGTAATGAAAACCAACACATGGAAACCTGTTTCATTGCCTAACCACAAAAAGTCCATTGGATGTAGATGGATATTTAAACTCAAATCACATGCTAATGGCTCTGTAGAAAGATCTCTAAATGATGATCAGAAGTGGATGAAGCTCGATCTGGTTAGAGCACTTCAGAAGGTCTCAGAGCTTGGTAAGTGTTGCAAAAGCTTCAGAGGATGCTGAAGATGCTAATGGAATCAAGAAATTAGGTTGAAAACTTCAGTTTGCAATAGGGGTTTCTTGACTCTCAAAAGATTGGAAATGAATGCAGTAGCTTCCTCTATTTATAGGAAAAGTGTTTGGATCTAAATATGTGTGGAATGATGTTGAATTCGTGCAAAACGAATTTGATCCGAATGTGAGAAAAATGTGACTTGTAACTCATCAAAACTCAAGCAAATGATGTGTTTCAAAGGTCAATTAACTTATTAAGACTTGGTTAAACATGTTTATATCCAAAAACACATGCTAATTTGGCTTGGAATTGATATTGGTGAATTTCAAATTTTGGACAATGCTGATTTCTTCAGTTCCAAGTCACCATGTTCAACTCAATGGGGAATCCTACTCAGGAGGCTTTTTGATCCTATTCTTTTTGCAACATGTTGACATCATAACATAGATTGCAAAGTGCCAAGAAATGTTGCATTTGGATGCTTGAGCACAAAGTTATGGCATGTTACAGTTGGCAAGAAAAACTTGTCACATAAATTAGAAAAATTTAAGTATCCAATGGCTGAAAATGACTCGTAATGTCTCAATGAATTCCATGGCCTTCCAAGTACAAATGGACCTTGATCATTGAAGAAAACTTGTAGAGGACATCACAAATGATATTGTGCAAAAAGAATCAACCTCAAATGTTGAAAATTGAAGAAGTTACAATCCTTGAAAGTTGAGAAAAAAATCACTTGAAAATAGGTCAAATTTCACTAAGTCCACAAATGACCTATAATGTCTCCAAACATTTGATGATCCTCCAAGCATAATTGGCTCTTCTCATGTAAATATAAGTTGTAGAGGATGCTTATATTGAGAATTGAAGGAGTTGTGATCCTTGAAACGTTGACTTCAAATGTTGACTTTTTTGGTAAACAACTTAGAACAAACTTGTGTACTTGGACTTTCCATGTACTTCAAAGTACATGGATGATCATATGAGATAAAAATAAAGTGTCTTTGAATGTATATTGATTAGATTGCTCAAAGCTTGAGGTAACTTGGTGAAGAAGGTATGGAAATAAACATATGAACCTTTGACTTTTTCTTGAGAGGTAAGCAACAAAACTTTGACGTACTCTTGATCAAAATGAAATTGAAAGGTGCTTTAGAACCTTTGAGATCATGCACTGGAAGATAGCCTCCTTGAACATCAATGGTTGACCACACTTTGCTGAGGAATCAAAGAAAACCTAGTTGAGGAATCATGCTTGATACTCTTGGTGAAAAACCTTACCTTGCACAATAAATTTAAGAAAAACAAAATATATCTTTGCTATTTTGATTAGTGGTTAGATAAGTAATGAACATGTAAATACAAAGGTAAAAACACCAACAAAGAGGTGATTGATGATCCTTGAAAAAGGCAAACCCCAAAGGTGAGAGGGAGAGGGACGAAGAGGTGACCTTGTTTGTGTGCAAGGATGCCAATGGTATGTGAGATCTTAGGGGTTAAAAATTAGGGTATGACAGCTGAAAGAGTCAGAAAAAATCAATGGTAGCTAGGTCATCAAGTGAAATTGAGTATCGAGCTTTGCCCCAAGCAACATGTTAATGACAATAGATCTTGTATTTGTTGAAAGATTTTCACATAAAACACCATTCTCCATATGATCTATTGTGATAAAATTCAACACTCCACATAGCAACAAATCTTGTCTTCCATGTGAGAACTAAACACATAGAAATTGACGTCCATGTAGTCAGAGACAAGGTGCAGACATGGATAGTTCACTTGCTTTCAATTGCATCAAATGAGCAAGTAGCAGAAATCATAACCAAATCTTTGCATATATGACCTTTCAATAGTCTTTAAAACAAACCGGAAATTATTGATATTTATTCCAGAGGGGGATGTTGAACATAAAAGGATAGTTTTGATGAGTGAAGTTACTTACCCGACAAATTAACTTTACTATAGATGAAAGAATCAAATTGAACTATGTTATAACTAAAATAACTATTGTCTATTAAAAAGTTAAGATATTATTAGAAGTTAGTTACCATACGCAAGTAACTACAATTACTATAAGTAGTGGATAGCTTACTATCATGTGATAGATTTAGTGTAATTTATTTCTATCAATGCGATGCTAGTTGCTCAATATTATTCAACGGTGCGTTTAACTTTCACATAATTGACCAACCTCTTTTATGTCGTGTGAGTAAAAAAGTGACATACAACGAATACATAATGTGTTAAAATTATGGACCATGTATTTTGCGTAAAAAGTATGAAGGAGATGAGAATTTCATGATATACCAATTTGATGGGGCAACTAACCAACTATACCATCCTAATCCTTAGTTTCAATTTATTGGCACATGACGTGCTTTCATTCCGATATATTTAAGTGGGATGTCCTTGAACCACACCTATTTGTCTACCATATGTGAAGGGAACATATAGTGCCGATGGTCATGATTAGCAACCTTTTATGTAAATGTCACATTGTCATTTCGTCAAATGGAATGACTTTGGATAAAGATGGAACATGTTTTGCTTTGTTGGGAACACAAGATAGATGAAGCTCATATATATATATATATATATATATATATATATATATATATATATATATATATATATATATATATATATATATATATATATATATATATATATATATTTCGATTTCGATATTCATTAAAATAATTTAATTAACTATAAAGTAATGGAACGAAAAGTTTGACAAATTATGGAAAGGCCTTAGAGAAACAAGTGAAAGTCTTTGTATAAATTTACTAGGTCATAAATGAATTCTTTTTTATCAATATCACTATTATGAAAATATCTTGAAGAATTACAATCACTTTGATTGAAAGTCTACTTGTATACTACATTATCTAAGCGTTAAACTCTTTAAAAACACTAAAAAAAGTAATGATAGTATGAGTACACAAGCATAAGTAGCCACATCAGTGATACTAATGATTGTCCTAGACCTACATGACATTGTTTATTTTGTAGGATTATATTGCAAGTTTACCAATAAACATAGTATAGAGCATTGGCATATTGTTGAGAAAGTCATAGGATACCTAAAAAGGACTTTAATATCTTATTAGATTATCAAAAGGTTCTTACTGTTTTGTAAGGATTTAATGATGTTGACTGGAACAACTTGTTAGATGATTCTGAAGAAATAAATGGTTATACATTTAACAAAACTAGAGGAGAAATCTTTTGGAAATATAAGAAGAAAATAATTTTGGCTCAATCCAATATAGAATTGAAAGTGATATCATTTGCAATATCTAGAGAAGACACAAATTGGTTAAGATTTTTTTGTTAGTCAAGATTCCTTTATGAAACAAAACTAATGCCAACTCTATTGATCCATTGCAATAGTAATGTGGATATTTCAAAAATTAAGAACCATTAGTACAAAGGTGGAGATGATAAATATGTCGTAAGAATCATACTAATAAGAGTTTATCTCTAAAGGAGCTATTAGAATGGATCAGGTTCTCATTAATTAAAATTTAGTTAACCTACGAAAGGATTTGATATAGAGAAAGTTATAAACACGTTTAAAAGATATGTTTATAGCCTTTAGAACAACAAATCACTGGTGATGACACCTGTCCTAAAGACCAGGGATCCTAAAAATTGGTTTCAATTGAAAATAATAAGGTATGGAGTAATATGAGATGAACATATTGTTATAAATCAATGAAGCATGATCCTATAAGCGATGAGAGGTTATAAACAAAAAGCTTAGACTAGCCGCAAAATCCAAATCTCATTATGGAACAGTAACCTTATGTTAGATCCACAGGCCTACATTTCTAGCCATACTATTCCACCCTCTATTTTTCAATGGTAGTCAACAAAAGAATAGTAACTTTGAATTTTGACCAAGAGAATAGTAACTTTGAAGTTTGACCAAGAGAATGGTAACTTTGAATTTGACCAAAAGAATAGTAACTTTGAATTTGACCACATGAATCCTATAAATACTCATTGAAGTTGTAGGAAAATTCAATTTTTCTCAAGACAATGAATGCATTTGCATTTGACAGAAAAATTATAATTTGAGAGTTAGAGAAATTTTCTAGTGTGAGAAAAATTTCTATGAGAGAAACTCTTGGGTGTAATTGGGTTGTGGGTGAGAGAAACTTTTGAGTGTTTGTAAACACAGTGTATTTTTCTCTTTTCAGTAAAAGGTCTGCAGCAGCCCGGAGACGTAGGCATACTTGGCCGAACTCCGTTATCAATTGTGTGTGTGTTTTTATGCTTCCGCATATTATTGTTTTTACGAATCTAACTAAGAGGAAATTCGGCGTAGTTTTCTAACAACTGGCATCAGAGCTGGTTGGTTCGGCCGAATAATTGTTTTGGGGGAAAGTACTATTCATGTGAATAGTAACTTTGTGATTAGTGTTTTTCGTGAATAGTGAAAATCGGTCAGCATTACCAATTTTTTCGGTGGTTTGCATAAATTATCATAGGCGATCCAGAGGAGTCAGGTTCGAGTAGGAACTATGGCGGCAGACGAAGGAAAAGTGAAAATCGAAAAGTTCGACGGTGCGGACTTCAGCTTTTGGAAGATGCAAATAGAGGATTATTTGTATCAGAAAAGCATGCATCAACCTCTCACGAGTAAACCAGCAGATATGAAAGAAGATGACTGGAAACTTCTTGATAGAAAGGCTCTTGGAGTCATTCGATTGACGTTATCTCGTAATGTTGCCTTCAACATTGCCAAAGAAAAGACTACGGCTGGTCTTATGAAGGCCCTTTCTAACATGTACGAAAAGCCATCGGCCTCAAACAAAGTTCATTTGATGAGGCGGTTGTTCAACTTACGGATGGCAGAAGGTGCATCAACGGCGCAACATCTAAATGAACTCAGCACAGTCACAACCCAGTTGAGTTCAGTTGGAATCGACTTTTATGATGAAGTACGGGCTTTGATACTCTTGTCTTCCCTACCAGAAAGTTGGAATGCTACTGTCACAGCTGTGAGTAGCTCATCGGGAAGCAACAAGTTAAAATTTGATGATGTTCGTGATTTGGTTCTCAGTGAGGAGATCCGACGGAGAGAGTCGGGTGAATCATCAACCTCTTCAGTATTGCATACAGAGTCAAGAGGAAGGAGTTCAACCAAAGGAAGCGGACGCGGAAAATCAAAAGAAAGGCGATCCAAGTCCAGAAATCATCATAGTTCTAACAACTCAAAGACTATTGAGTGTTGGAATTGTGGGAAGACGGGACACTATAAAAACCAGTGCAGGAGTGCACCAAAGAGACATGAGGCGAAAGATGAGGCAAACGTTGCTTCAACCTCAAGAGGAGGTGATGCATTAATATGCTCTTTGGAGAACAAGGAAGAGTCGTGGGTGTTAGACTCTGGAGCATCCTTTCACGCAACTTCGCAGAAAGAACTCATCGAGAATTATGTCCCTGGAAACCTTGGTAAAGTTTACCTTGGTAATGAACAATCTTGCGAGATTGTAGGAAAAGGTGTAGTGAAAATCATGTTGAACGGGTCTGTTTGGGAGCTGAAGAATGTCAGACATATCCCCGACCTGACAAAGAACTTAATCTCAGTAGGCCAGTTGGCCAGTGACGGCTACACAACAATCTTCCACGGAGATCAGTGGAAAATTTCAAAGGGTGCAATGACGATAGCTCGCGGTAAAAAGAGTGGTACTCTTTACAAGACGGCAGGAGAATGTCATCTTATTTCGGTGGCAGCAAGTGGAAATCCCAACCTATGGCACCAGAGACTTGGCCATATGAGTGAGAAAGGGATGAAGGTAATGCACTCGAAGGGCAAACTTCCAGGTCTTCAGTCAGTAGAAATTGACATGTGTGAAGACTGTATATTTGGAAAGCAGAAGAGAGTTAGCTTTCAGACAAACGGAAGGAAGCCAAAGAAGGAGAGACTCGAGCTCGTTCACTCTGATGTTTGGGGTCCAACGACAGTCTCATCCATTGGTGGAAAACGATACTTTGTGACTTTTATTGACGACCACTCCAAAAAGGTATGGGTATACTTTCTGAAACATAAATCTGAAGTATTTGAAGCTTTCAAGATATGGAAAGCCATGGTGGAGAATGAGACAGGGTTGAAGATCAAAAAGCTCAGAACCGACAATGGTGGTGAATATGAAGACACCAGATTCAAGAAGTTTTGCTATGGGCATGGGATCAGAATAGAGAGGACCGTGCCAGGTACGCCTCAACACAATGGTATAGCTGAGCGCATGAACCGAACATTGACTGAAAGAGCCAGAAGCATGCGTGTGCAATCAGGTCTTCCAAAGCATTTCTGGGCAGAAACAGTCAACACAGCAGCTTACTTGATCAACCGAGGTCCATCAGTGCCATTGGAACATAGACTACCAGAAGAGGTATGGAGCGGAAAAGAGGTAAAACTCTCACATCTTAGAATTTTCGGCTGTACAGCATATGTACACATCAGCGATCAAGGCCGGAACAAGCTTGATCCCAAATCAAAGAAGTGTACTTTCATTGGTTACAGTGAAGATGAGTTTGGTTACCGTCTTTGGGATGACGAGAATAGAAAGATGATCCGCAGTAGAGATGTGATCTTCAATGAGAGGGTAATGTACAAGGACAAGCATGATACAGGTGCCATCAACTCAGAACCAAGTGGGCCAGTTTATGCAGATGTGGACGATGTCCTTGAAAGACCCACATTTGATAGTCCTCAGCCAGAAGAATCAACTGAACCAGGCAATGTGCAGCAGTCTGACAGAACAGAGCATTCTACTCCAGCTCCGGAGTTAAGGAGGTCTTCTCGAGTTCCTGTACCTAACAGGAAATACATGAGCTACATGTTGTTGACAGATGGAGGAGAACCTGAAGACTATGCAGAAGCATGTCAGACAGTAGATGCGAACAAGTGGGAGCTTGCCATGAAAGACGAGATGAAGTCTTTGATCTCAAATCAAACATGGGAACTAGAAGAGTTACCTATGGGAAAGAAGGCACTTCACAATAAATGGGTGTATCGAGTGAAGCAGGAGCATGATGGCTCTAAAAGATATAAAGCTCGACTTGTTGTAAAAGGATTCCAGCAAAAGGAAGGAGTCGATTACACCGAGATTTTCGCACCAGTTGTGAAGCTCAATACTATCAGGTCTGTGTTAAGTATTGTTGCCAGTGAAGAGCTCTACTTGGAGCAGTTGGACGTGAAAACTGCATTTCTTCACGGAGACCTAGATGAGGAGATCTATATGCACCAACCAGAAGGTTTCTCAGAGAAAAAGAATATGGTGTGCAGATTAAAGAAGAGCTTGTATGGCCTAAAGCAAGCTCCAAGGCAGTGGTATATGAAGTTTGAGAGCTTCATGCACAAGGAAGGTTTCAAGAAGTGCAATGCTGACCACTGTTGTTTCTTCAAGAGATATAACTCCAGTTATATCATTTTGCTACTTTATGTCGATGATATGTTAGTAGCAGGTCCAGATATGACCGAGATTAGAAATTTGAAGAAACAATTGTCAAAAGAATTTGACATGAAAGATTTAGGTCCAGCGAAGAAGATCCTTGGAATGCAAATCACGAGAGATAAGCAAAAGGGAACCTTGCAGTTATCTCAGACAGAGTACATCAACCGTGTTTTGCAGAGATTCAACATGGACAACGCCAAACCGGTTAGCACACCTTTGGCTAGTCATTTTCGTCTATCAAAGGATCAGTCCCCTAAGACAGAGGAAGATAAGGAATTAATGGCTAAAATTCCATATGCTTCAGCCATAGGAAGTTTGATGTACGCGATGGTCTGCACGAGGCCAGACATTGGCCATGCAGTGGGAGTTGTAAGCAGGTTTATGTCAAATCCAGGTAAAGCTCATTGGGAAGCTGTGAAATGGATTTTGAGATATCTACGAGGCACTAAGGAGAAGTGTTTGTGCTTTAGTAAAGGTAAGTTAAAAGTACAAGGGTACGTAGATGCAGACTTTGCAGGTGAAGTTGATCACCGAAGAAGCACGACTGGTTACATATTTACTGTTGGTACTAGTGCTGTTAGTTGGATGTCGCGGATACAAAAGATTGTTGCTCTATCCACTACAGAGGTTGAATATGTCGCAGTAACAGAAGCTAGCAAAGAATTGATATGGCTTCAGGGATTGTTAACAGAGTTGGGTTTCATCCAAGAGGATAATGTCTTGCACAGTGATAGTCAGAGTGCAATACATCTGGCAAAGAATTCAGCATTTCACTCTCGAACGAAGCACATTGATCTCCGTTATCACTTCATCAGATCTCTGATTGAGGATGAGGTACTAACATTGAGGAAGATCTTAGGAAGCAAGAATCCAGCAGACATGTTGACAAAGGTGGTGACCATTGACAAACTGAAGTTGTGCTCAACTTCAGTTGGCCTGCTAGAATAATATGCAAGAGAGGCTGCTGCATGATCGAGGTCTGAAGACCGACTGAAGTCAGTCTTCAAGTGGGAGATTGTTAGATCCACAGGCCTACATTTCTAGCCATACTATTCCACCCTCTATTTTTCAATGGTAGTCAACAAAAGAATAGTAACTTTGAATTTTGACCAAGAGAATAGTAACTTTGAAGTTTGACCAAGAGAATAGTAACTTTGAATTTGACCAAAAGAATAGTAACTTTGAATTTGACCACATGAATCCTATAAATACTCATTGAAGTTGTAGGAAAATTCAATTTTTCTCAAGACAATGAATGCATTTGCATTTGACAGAAAAATTATAATTTGAGAGTTAGAGAAATTTTCTAGTGTGAGAAAAATTTCTGTGAGAGAAACTCTTGGGTGTAATTGGGTTGTGGGTGAGAGAAACTTTTGAGTGTTTGTAAACACAGTGTATTTTTCTCTTTTCAGTAAAAGGTCTGCAGCAGCCCGGAGACGTAGGCATACTTGGCCGAACTCCGTTATCAATTGTGTGTGTGTTTTTATGCTTCCGCATATTATTGTTTTTACGAATCTGACTAAGAGGAAATTCGGCGTAGTTTTCTAACACCTTAGACGCCACTCCTCTATGCTCTAGTTAGATGGTCTGGTGCTTTGTTTGAGTAACACCTATAAGAGCTCCACTGGGTCAATTTTTGTGTGTAATGAATAGGCGTGTAGTATGTGGTTTCTGGATCTGGGACCAAGCCGAGAAGGCTTCTTGGACAACTCATAACAGCCTCAGATTTCAAAGAAAATATAGCACTCCAAGAGCAACAAAATCTCCTAGAACTCCTAAGGACCAGAATTTGGATATATCCACTAAATACCAATGAATAGATCCGAATTCGGTGATCCAAATTATAAAATAAACCAAAGAATTAATTAAGAAACCATCATTCAAAGTACTCTAAAGGCACTCTTCTACATTAATATATAAAGAATTTGAACTTAGAAAAAAACAAATGAATATAGAATAATATATTCAAAAAATGCTAATCTATTAAAAAAAGATATTAAATTATCACTCGAGTCTCATAAACCATAACAATTATGGCAATATCAGAAATCATATTATAATAAACGAAAGCACAACATTACTTTAAAATTAGTGGATTGTGGACTACCGAGTAATAGAATGAAGCAGTAGAGAGAATGAAAAATTATTAGTTAAGAGAATGAAAAAAAAGGGAAGAGTAAGAATGAAAAATTACACGGGATTTCCAAGCACATTATTATTAGTTTTTTTAAACACTATTACTTTTGTTTAATATTAATACAAAATTATTTTATTATATGGATAAAAAAATGGAAAAAAAGGGAAGAGTGAGATAAACTTGTGACACACCAGTGTGAAATTTTACAAAAAAATAAGTAATAGTGGCCGTTGAAACCACCATTTTATTACTAAAATTACTTGTTTTATAAAACCGTCATAATCAACCGTAAATTATGGCATAGGAATTTGGGAGAATGAGGATTGTTTTGTGACAGATCTCATGTAGATTCTCGGTCCAATTTGATACGATAAATCATATTAAATTATTCTAAATTATTATATTTTTAAAGTTCAAAGCTTTTACGAAAATAGATGTGAATTAGATGTTACTCACATGCTAAAAGGGTGTGGTTTGATATCCGATGAAGAATCATCAAACTATCTAGTAGAGACGATAAAAGTGTCTTGACTTGATAGAGAAATTTATTATGGTTGTATCTAAAAGTTAGTTTTGAATAAATATACTACACCAAGAAAGTGGGTGGGATATTTGGACATAACATAACAATATGCTAGCGAAAGCGAGTATTGGTCCACTATTTTCTAGTTTTTTATAAATTTAGTTTTATTTCTCGTAATGAACCAGAGTCTGTTAGCCCTACGTCCTTCCTTATAATTATCTTTTCGGAAAAAAATAACTTTCAAAAATAAATTTATCGATCATCTTAGATAAACAACAAGTGAACATAATTCAATACTCATATTTGGTTTATGCAGAATTATACTTTATTTTACTACTTTGATATAGTCGTGCCTTGCGGTATATCAAGTTTTTGACAACGTTGTCATAGACCTATAATCTCATATTGCTTTAATGTTCTTGCCTTGCGGTATATCATATATACTAATAATCTTTTGTTTTTATTTTATTAGTTTGGTCGTTTCCCGATGAATATGAAGAACTTGCAATTTAGGAAACCTCGCTGAATTGATAAACAAAATTGAGTGTTACCTTCACAAAGACACTGATTACTGCAAGCGCAAAGAGTGATGGCCATAAACGGTAATCAACCACTTAAGGTTGGGTTGTTCCCACTGATGAGGGGCCACACTGTAGTGTAATCCATCATATTTAGGGGCTAACAACTTTGACATAAATCCATCCCTCATAGGTATGGTACAATAGAACTAATTTGGTGGATTACTGAAAGAAACCCCCAACTTACACTTGTCAATTGTTGTTCCTTTTGATTGACTGTATTTTGCAAAACAACATGGAGTGTACAAGATGTTTTTATGAAGAATGGTGTACATGTAGGACACAACGTTCTAGCATGTGTGCAACATCTAGTCCTTGTCATCAGACTAATGTTGTTGTTGTTATGAGCGTATTTTATGGATATGGGCAACAAATATTTGTTGCTATCTTTTAGCAATATGTTAATTAGATTTGTTACTAGATTGAATAATACCAAATCTAATTAATTGGAGATTTAAAATTTAAATTCAAATCAAATCTATTTCGGTGGAAGCTTTTTGAAAATAAAATCTTTACTTAATCTCCTATAAATCTGGACATGGTCTCATATCTTATGCCCATTGGAGAAAAACCCAGAAGATTGCATTGTTATTTAAGGAGACTCAAACCTAATGTTTGAAAGGTATGCAAGTATTGAATATAATTGTGTTAGGGTTTCTATTTTGAGTATTTTATTTGTGTTGTTATCTGTGCACCACTTTAGCGCCTACGTTCATATCCAAAGGTATAGAGTTTAGTTTGTTAGTTGAGTTGTAATTCAATAATCAATATTCTGATTATTGTATTGATCACTAGGGTTAGTGATTGAGAGAAAGTGAGAGGGGTCTAATATTTAGGTGGAGTCCTTAATAGAAATACATGGGTAGAATTAAGAAGATGGGCATTGATAAAATGGTTGTTCATCTAAGACATTTTGTACTAATTCTATTGAAGAATGTATTTCGTTTCTTGGGTTGGAAGCCCCCTGGACGTAGGTGACGTTGCACCTTTGGGTTAACAATTTTTTGTGTTCTTTTGTTTCTTTATAATCTATCATCTTGTTTTATATTATTTATTAATTCTGGTTTAAGATGTTGAACACATTGGCTTAGAAATCTGGTCCAACATTTGTTTCCCTTAAGAACATAATTTCATCAATCTATATCAAATTCTAAAATATCCTCAAAATGAATAATGTGGACCTTACCGCTATTCGATTAAGATCGTCTCGTTTTCCCTTCGGGATAGAGCTAGAGCATGGTTGCAATCACTAGAGGCAAATTCCATTACAACATAGGTCGAACTAAAAATTGTGTTCCTTGCGTGTTATTTCCCACTGAGAAAACATCACAAATAAGGAGCTAGACTTATAATTTTAGACAAGAAGAAGATGATTCTCTCTTGAAGGAATAAGAGTGATTTAAAGACTTGTTAAGGTTATGCCTATTTCATGGGCTTCAAAAATGGCTTATTGTCTACACCTTTTACAATGGTCTCCTTTACTCCATAAGGACGACTCTTGATGCAACAGTATTAGGGGTCCTTAGGAATAATTCTAAGGATATATCTTACACCCTTATTGAGGACATTGAGAAAACCACCACTCAAAGGGAAATGAACTCGCCCTCCCTCAAAAGGCCCCTCAAAAGGGTGGACTTTATGAAGTCTGAGCCTTTGAACATATAAATGCTAAGTTAAATGCTACATACCAAAATATTGAAAACCTAAGCATCACCCATATAGCTCTTACAGCTCATGCAATTCTTTCCTGTGAAACTTGTGGAGTGAATGTACATTTCATAATTGATTTCCTGATGATCCTCACCGTAGAAATTAGCCAAGATATTGTTAACTATGTTAACAATAATCAACATACTAATCCATATTCTAACACCTATAACCTAGGGTGGAGAGAATACAAACGTTTCTTACAAGAACAACTCTCCCCATTCTTCCCTAGGACCTTCAAGTTTTCAAAAAGGTGTAGTTGTCTCCCCTAACAAATACAATATAGAAATGTTAATAAAGAACTTTGTGATGAGTCAAGCTTGTAAAAAATGATGATTTTAGAAACCAAAATATCCATACAAATGAGGTTCTTAGGTAGTTAACTACCAAGATAGAGACCATTTCCACCCATAATAAGATGATGGAGACTCAAATCTCTCAAGTTGCACAACAACAAGCATCATTATCCATTCCTCCTGGAGCCTATTCAAGACAATCTAAGCCTACTCCTAAAGGACAAATGAATACTATAACAGCTAAAAGTCATAACCAAGTGGAGGATTCCAGTGAGAAAAGTGAAGAAGTAAAATAAATAGAACTAAAAGCATCTGAAAGTAGGTTGTTAAAGAGAAAGAGAATAAGGAACCATTTGTTTCTCCATCTCCCTATAAACCAGTCATCCCATTCTCACTAACGTTTGCTTAGGTCAAGGTAGAAGCACAATTTAAGAAGTTTGTGGAATTGATGAAAAATCTCCAAATCAATGTCCCATTTATAGAGGCTCTACCTCAGCTGCCTACATATGCCAAATTACTTAAAGAGATCATCTCAAACAAGAAGAAATTAGAGTATCATGAGACTAATGTGGTGACTGTCGATATTTTTTTATGTGTGGGAGATTGACTTCACTGGACCCTTCCCTTTATAAATGGGAAACTAATACATACTCATTGCGATTGAGTATGTGTAAAAATGGATTAAAGAGATATCATCTCCTATGAATGGTGCATGAGTATTCATTAAGATGTTTAAAAATATAAGTGATGGGAGATCCCACTACATTGCAAAGAAATTTGGAAACCTACTTAAAAAGTAAGGAGTGAGGCATAGGGTCAGAATGCCTTACCATCTAAAGACAAGTGGTCAGGTGGAAGTCTCAAGTAGAGATATTAAACCATATTGAAAAAGACAGTCTCCCTCTCTTGGAAGGACTGGGCCATAAAGCTCGATGATATGCTCTAGGAAAATTGAATTGCTTAAATTTTTTTAATAGGAACTACTTCATTTAGACTTGCTTATTAAATTTCCTACCACTTTCTTGTGGAATTAGAACACAAGGCCTATTGAGAAATCAAAGAACTTAACTTAGATTTCAAGTATGTCGGCAATAGAAGGAAATGATAGCTAAGTGAGCTTGAGGAATTAAGGCTTGATGCTACGAAAATGAAAATCTTTATAAAGAAAGAACAAAAAAAGGGAATGAAAAGCGTATTATGAGAACTTGTCTTGCTACTTAACTTCAGCTTGAAGTTATTCCCTAGAAAGCTCTGTTCAAGATGGTCTGAGCCCTTTCAAATAAGAGGGTAATATCATATGAAGCGGTTGAGGTTTGGAGCGAATACACCAGATCATTCATGGTGAATGGAAAAAAGGCTCAAATACTATGTCATCGGCGAAGTAGTTGAAAAAGGTGGATGTATTACTATAAAGAAAACTCTTCTATTGATTTTTCGAAAAAATGTCAAGCTGAAGAACTTTAAATAAAGCATTGTATGGGAGGTAAATCACGAGTTTTCAAACTAATATTTTTCTTGTTGGTTTGTTTTTGGTTGAATTTATTGAAAATAAAAGAAGTAACAAAGATCCGAAAAAAAATGCATCTTAAGAATTCCATTTTTGAAGAAAACTAGGTGAAAAGGAGTACAAATGAGACCCAACCAAAAAGCCCACAAAATTATTAATATCCAATTAGGGAGAATTACGGCTGACTATAACACCTTATTATGGTCGTAATTATCACCTTCCTAAAAACTCAAAAACCTGGGAGTATTATAGGTGACGCATAACACCGCTTTACGCTCGTAACACCCTTAAATCCTTTTTCTTTTTCCTTAAAAGGAGTATTACAGGCAGACCATAAGAAGTTGTTACGCTCGTAATACTCCAAAAATAAATAAAATTGTTTCCCACCCACTCGTTAGTAATGGACCCCGCCACTTTAAACCAATCATACACGAAATAAAGCTCAATTTAACCCCAAATTCATATATTTTTCTTCTCTCTCTCTCTCTCTCTCTCTCTCCCCCTCTCTCTCTTCAACCTACACTCATCTTCTATAAACAAGAATCTTCTCCAAAACTGAAATTTTATTCTCAGGAGGAAAGATGTTGGAAATAATTCTTAGACAATGTGTAACACCTAAAACAATTTAAAACAGACTAAGGAATATAATGCAGAAAACAATAAAGAACACAAAAGAAATGTTAACCCAGTTTAGTGTAACACCGCCTACATCTGAGGGGCTTCCAACCCAAGAAAGGAAATCCACTTTCAATAGTTATAGTACAATTAGTCTTAGATGAACAAACCTTGTTTAATGCCTACTTCCTAATACTACCTGTGTCTTTCTGTTTAGGACACCCCCTAAATATGATAACCCCTCTCACTTTCTTTCAATCACTACCTTAGTGATCAATGCTTTCAAAAGATTACAGTTTAAAGATGTTAAATTACAAATCAACTAATAATCCACCTCTATGCCTTGAATAATCAGTTTGGCCTTCTTTAGAGGTTTACAATAAATAACAAGAATGCAAAGACTCAAAGAATAAAACCCTAGCACACTTGATCTTCAATACTTACGTGTCTTCGAAGATAGGAATGAGTCTGCTTAAATAGCAAACCATCATTCTACACAAGGTGGTTTCTACACCTTAATATATCAAGTTCACATTAGCATATATCATTCTACACAAGGATACATGCATGCATACCAACCATTACTCCCTCTTTTTGTCACAATTTGGCAACAGTTAGACAATGAAAATCAGATAATCACATAACCACAACCAGAGTACCAAATCATGATTATAGTGCAGAAGGATCATAATTAAAGGATCATTATATAACAAAAAAATATGCCCATATACAAGGGAAAAACATTAATTGCTTCAAAATAACTTTCTTCATAACCAGCACAAACAACCCTAACTTGATGACCCCGGTCTTTAGAGCTTGATTCTTCTTATTCACTTGAGAATTTTGAACTTCCAGCCTCTTCTTCTTCCTCAACATCCTCTTCTTTAGACATCATTTTAATCAGCCTATCAAAAGTTTGTTTTCTTAAGGTGTTTGATCTGATAGATTCTTCAAGGGATTTTGAGACTTTCTTGAGTTCAAGCAGAACATCCTTCTTGGTGGATTTGGACAAAGGAGAAAAAATTCCATCAGAAGATTTATCTTGGTTCCTTGATACCACAATGTCTGGGACATGTGTTTCAACAATCAAATTGTAGTCAGGAGTTAGAGGCACTGGCTTTTTGTTCTTAATTTATTCAGCATGCACAATAATATGGTGTTAGTTTAAGATAATTCCAGTCAGTAAACAAGGAAAGCTATAGAAATATTTACAACAAATGAATCAACATGTTTTATGGTTTGGTCAAACATATACTTTCCAAAATTCATCTTAGACTTGGTTCCAATTAGAAAGATAAGCTTGGCCAGGGCAGAAGTTATGCCTAAATTGTGGTTGATAGGTGCCCAATTGGCTGAACTTATCATGTTTAGTACTGTATACTTCACACTTAGGCTTCTAGAAGGGATTATACATTTCTTTGGTCATTTCTTAACTTACCCAATAGTCATTTCTCTATCTATCTTGTTCACAGAGGGTATGTCATCATAATTTACATACTTATTTTTCTTCCTAAATACTCCTTTATGATTTCAGATAAGTTTACATAACAAGCTCTGACACACAACTTCCTAAATTCTTTACTTCCTTTAACCTTGAATTCATTGTATATGTTGACAATGAACTCCTTGACCAAATTTCTCATAACAAGGACCAATGTGTTATACAGTCTTCATTAGTCCATCATCCTTCAGCAAATCCATAATTTCTTGATAATCAATAGCTTCTTTCCAAGCTCTCTTTCATGGAAAATTCTTCTATGAAACACATACTTCCACTCTTGCACACTTGCTTCTGAGTAGAATGATACATTATCTAAAGTAGCAACTAGAATATTAACAAGAAATCTTTTTCGTCCAATCTTTCTCCTAAAAGAGGTCACAATGTATAAGAAATTTCTTTCTCATTTATCTTAGTGTCACTTGTTTGCACAAGTTTTCTTTTTAGAGACTTCTTCTCAATAACCTTCACCTCAACTTTCCTCTTTTTCATGGGCTTTTCTTTAGGAGACTGTTGCTTTGCCTTAGTAATTTTCTTAGTAGACTTAGGAGTAACAATATTTTGATTCTTCTTGTCTTTAACTCTATCTGCTATAGATCTATCAATACTTATCATTACTTTCATTGTAGGTTCTTCATCAGCCTCAATTTCTTCATCAATATTCACCACTTCTTTTTCTACAACATTCTCTTTAGACTTGGTAACACCTTTAATAATCTTCTTCATGATATTTGCGATGAGAATATCATCCACCTCCTCAGATTCTTCATTCCTTTTACCTTGATGATTAGGCTCTCCATTTTGAGGATCCTTATCCCTCAAATATTCATTAGACTCATGGTTTTCATTAGGGGTGGCAAAACGGGACCATCTTGTTAGACATGTCCATTTTGCCCGTACTTTAGTACGGGGAGTGTAACACCCTTCTAAAATACCCCAAATATTTAATTAAAATAACAACATATATCAATCAGAGTAGATATGCAATTAAGGGTGTCACACAATTACTTCACACCATTCACCATGATAACTGTCATGCTCTTTTATTAATTCAAAACATAAAGCATTTGCACAATACGCAGCGGATAGAGATTAAATAAATCATGCAAAACATGTAGCATATTACATGTAAACTGGTTCACAACCAACATAAACATTTAAAACATCCCATCCCGATGTTACATCTACCAGAGCATGACCCACTAAGGAACTACACTAGACTCCAAGCACTAGCTCCTACTCAATTACTGTTCGTTACCTGAAAAATAGTTGTAAGGGTGAGTTCCTCAATCGATATAATAAGCATTATAAAGTATCATGCAATGTTAAGTAATTTAACACATTTCATCACCCTAATCATAACACACATTCAGTAACGGCACATCAACTCAAACATCATACTCAACACCAACATAAAGCACACATATAATCTCAATTCATACTCAACACCAACACAAGGCACACGTATAATATTGGAATACATCCATTCATATTATACGTCATACATACATTATGCAATGAGACTCCATGCATGCGGTACCGACTATTCATGAACATATAGTTCAACTTCACCGACCAAATCCAGGTACGGCTACCAAGCTCACTAGCCCCACTCATTTGAGACCTAGTGACTCACATCACTAATTCCTCACCATGGGAATTAGCTACCACCCCAAGGGCCATGCTATGCACGCTAATCACCTAGCATGCAAACATCAACAACAGTCCAAAATGACTAACATCACTAATTCCTCACCATGGGAATTAGCTACCACCATAAAGGCCACATTATGCTATGCCAAATCACCTAGCATGCAACATCAACAACAATCCACAATGGACATATGCTCACACTCTAAGCCATAAAACAGTCCATCCACAATTACATACATAATATATACATTCACAACATTATGCATATTTTCACACATCATCATCATATTTATCACATAATCATATCATGTCATGCCAAATAATTCAATCACAGTATTAGCACACTCTACTAATACCTATCCTACTCAAAACAACGGGAAATAATCCCTACTATATCACACACCGATATAGGCCAATCACCAATTATGTTCACAACATTAAAATATCAATTTTTCCAATTTCCAACAGTGTTAACCGGTTAACGCCTTGGGTTAACCGGTTAACGCAACACAGAACACGCTTTCTGGCAAAACTCAACAGTGTTAACCGATTAACGCCCTGGGTTAACCGGTTAACGCAAGCAAAGCAGCAATACTTCATAATTCCTAACAGTGTTAACCGGTTAACACCCTGGGTTAACCGGTTAACGAAGACAGAAAGTTGTTCCTGCGCTAACACGAAGCAGAATGCAGAATTCTCCGCATTTTCCGCCGTTGGAGGACTTCCGGACCTCCGATTTCAATTCCGTAAAAAGCTACACTTTCGGGAAATCAAGACTCATCCAATTACAGAGTCAATTACAGCTTTAACACAACTTATCCAACACCATTTTTCAGCATTCAACATCCCAATTAGGGTCAAATCAATGGCTTATCACTACCCATTACATGTTAACCCATAATACCCATTAAACGACGATAAACCCCCTTACCTGAGTTAATCCGGCGAATCTTTAAGCTTCAAGCTTTTCTCTTCTCCAACCTTATTCCTCTTGCTCTGTCTCTTTGCCCTTTTCCTCTTTTCAGCCGCTTCTCTGCTTTTCACGTGAAACCCTTTCTTTACCAAATGGGACTCTTTTTCTTATTTCCAACTTATATATATTTTCCAATAATTATTATTCCAATAATTATAATAATAATAATCCAATAATTCCAATTATTTAATTAAATTAATAAATATAATATTAACTTAAATTAAATAATTATCTTATTTTTATCGGGGTGTTACAACTCTCCCCCACTAAAAGAGTTTTCGTCCTCGAAAACATACCTCAAGCGAATAACTCCGGATAAGACTCCTTCATCTGACTCTCAAGTTCCCAAGTCACATTGCCACCTGCTGGTCCTCCCCAAGCTACCTTTACCAAAGCAATCTCTTTACCCCGCAACTGCTTCAACTCTAGATCCTCGATCCTCATAGGTGATGTTTCAACAGTCAGGTTATCTCTCACCTGTATATCATCTATTTGGATTACATGCGACGGATTAGGAATGTACCTCCTCAACTGAGACACATGAAAAACCTCATGCAAATTCGCAAGTGACGGCGGTAAAGCGATACGATAGGCTACCTCCCCTATCCTCTCCAAAATCTGATAAGGACCAATAAATCGAGGTGTCAACTTCTTCGACTTCAAAGCTCGACCAACCCCAGTTATCGGAGTAACACGAAGAAACACATGATCTCCCTCTTGAAACTCAAGTGACTTCCTCCTCTTGTCGTGATAACTCTTCTGACGACTCTGAGCAATCCTCATCTTCTCCTGAATCATCTTAATCTTTTCCGTAGTTTGTTGAACAATCTCCGGTCCAACCACAGCGCTCTCACCGGACTCATACCAACATAAAGGTGTCTGACATCTCCTACCATACAAAGCTTCAAACGGTGCCATACCAATGCTCGAATGAAAACTATTGTTGTAGGTAAACTCAATCAAAGGTAAATAACAATCCCAAGTACCTCCCTTTTCCAAAACACAAGCCCTCAAAAGATCCTCCAGTGTCTGAATCGTCCTCTCAGTCTGACCATCAGTCTGCGGATGATATGCAGAACTCAATCTCAGCTTAGTTCCCAAAGCCTTCTGCAAACCTTCCCAGAACTTCGATGTAAATCTAGGATCTCTGTCCGAAACAATACTCGACGGAATACCATGCAAACTTACAATTTTCTCAATATACAACTCAGCTAATCTCTCTAACGGATAATCCATTCTGATCGGAATGAAATGAGCCAATTTTGTCAATCTATCAACAATCACCCAGATAGCTTCAAAATTCTTAATCGTTCTCGGTAAACCAGAAACAAAATCCATACTGACACTATCCCACTTCCACTCTGGAATAGCCAACGGTTGCATTAGCCCAGACGGCTTCTGATGCTCAATCTTTGACTTCTGACAAGTCAAACAAGAATAAACAAAACTCGCAATTTTTCTTTTCATTCCCGGCCACCAAAATAACTTTTTCAAATCATGATACATCTTCGTAGCTCCAGGATGAATACTCAGGCCACTACGATGTCCTTCCTCCAGAATACTCCTCTTAAGTTCGGTAACATCCGGAATACACACCCGATTACCAAATCTCAAAACACCATTCTCATCAACTCTGAATTCACCACCTCGACCTTGATTCACTAGAGTCAACTTATCAACCAAAAGCACATCGGATTTCTGACCCTCTCTGATCTCATCCAGAATACTACTCGTTAACTTCAACATTCCCAATTTAACACTATTGTGAGTACTCTCACACACCAAACTCAAGTCTCTAAACTGCTCAATTAAATCCAATTCCTTAACCATTAACATAGACATATGCAATGATTTCCGACTCAATGCATCAGCCACTACGTTTGCTTTACCCGGATGGTAATTCAAACCAAAGTCATAATCCTTCAGAAACTCTAACCGTCTTCTCTGTCTCATATTCAGCTCTTTCTGATCAAACGAATACTTCAAACTTTTATGGTCACTGAAAACTTCAAATCTTGACCCGTACAAGTAATGCCTCCATAACTTCAGAACAAATACCACAGCTGCCAACTCTAAATCGTGTGTCGGATAGTTCCTCTCATGAACCTTCAGTTGTCTCGAAGCATAAGCTACAACCTGCTTATTCTGCATCAACATACCACCCAAACCCAACAATGAAGCATCACAGTAAACCTCAAATGGTTCTGACGGACTTGGTAATATCAGAACAGGAGCAATAGTTAACCTTCTCTTTAACTCTTGGAAACCTTCTTCACATTTTGAGTCCCAAACAAACGCTTGCCCCTTTCTAGTCAACATCGTTAACGGTAACGCCAACTTAGAAAATCCCTCAATGAACTTCCTATAATAACCAGCCAAACCAAGGAAACTTCGAATCTCAGCAACAGACTTCAGAGCTTCCCACTGAGATACCGCTTCTATCTTAGAAGGATCAACAGCAACACCACCTCTCGAAATCACATGACCAAGAAAACTAACTTCTTCTAACCAACAACACCAGTGCACCCCACGGTGACACACTCGGACGAATAAATTTCTTATCCAACAGATCTTCCAACTGACTCTTCAATTCAGTTAACTCAACAGCAGACATACGGTACGGAGCCATCGACACCGGCCTAGTACCAGGTACCAAATCAATCGAGAACTCAACTTCACGCTCTGGCGGTAATTCGTTCACTTCTTCCGGAAACATATCAGGAAAATCGCACACCACGGCTAGATCGCAAATTACCAGTTTATCTTTAGCCTCCAAAGTCGCTAACAGCATAAACAACTCTGCCCCATCTGCTACTGCCTCATTCACCTGCCTTGCTGACAGAAACAAACTCTTTCCTTCCTCAATCTCAGGAAAGATCACAGTTTTATCAAAACAATTGATATAGACTCGGTTAAACACCAACCAGTTCATACCTAGAATAACATCAATCTGCACAAGTGGAAGACACACTAGGTCCATCCCAAAGTCTCTACCAAAAATACTCAAAGGACAATTTAAACAAACTGAAGTAGTAGTCACTGAACCCTTCGCAGGAGTATCAATCACCATACTTCCATGCATCTCAGATATCTCTAATTTAAGTTTCACAGCACAATCCAAAGATATAAAGGAATGAGTCGCACCAGTGTCAATAATAGCTACAAGAGGAAAACCATTAATATAACACGTACCTCGGATCAAACGATCAACTGCATAAGTCTCAGAACCCGGTAAAGCAAAGACCTTGCCTCCCGACTGATTCTCTTTCTTCGGCTTAGGACACTGTGGACTGATATGACCCACCTCTCCACAGTTGAAACAAGTCACAGTCTTCAACCGGCATTCTGCAGCCAAGTGACCACCTTCGCCATATTTGAAACACTTCCTCGCAGTACTGGTACACTCATGGACATGATGTCCAGCCTGACCACATCTGTAACACTTAGCAGGGGCACTAGAGTCTCCCCCACTAGGCCTCTTCATCCCACTCTGTCTCTGAAAACCTTTGCCAACTGCATACGGTTTTCCATGGTCATTCCGATTCTTGCCTTTCCTATCAACCCTCTGCTGATAGCTTTCCGCTCTGGCCTTGGTATCCTGTTCAAACATTCTGCAACAGTCGACCAAATTAGAAAACACTCTAATCCGCTGATACCCAATAGCCTGCTTGATCTCGGGACGTAACCCGTTCTCAAACCTCACGCATTTTGAAAATTCTCCAGTAGCCTCATCATAGGGAGTGTAATACTTCGACAACTCTGTGAACTTAGCAGCATACTCAGTAACAGACCGGTTTCCTTGCTTCAATTCTAAGAACTCTATCTCTCTCCTTCCTCTGACATCCTCTGGAAGGTACTTCCTCAGAAATCTCTCTCTGAACACCGCCCAAGTGACCTCAGCACTCCCGGCAGCTTCCAACTCAGTGCGGGTAGCAACCCACCAATCATCTGCTTCCTCTGACAGCATATGCGTACCGAACCTAACCTTCTGGTTATCGGCACACTCAGTCACTCGGAAGATCCTCTCGATCTCCTTCAACCACTTCTGAGCACCATCTGGATCGTATGCTCCCTTGAACATTGGAGGATTGTTCTTCTGGAACTCACTCAGTTGACGAGCAGCTCCCATTCCCACAACATTCGGATTTCCCCCAAGTACTCCAGCTAGCATACCCAGAGCCTCAGCAATCGCAGCATCGTCTCTACTTCTTCCAGCCATCTCTATTCTGAGAACCCAACAAGATAAAACAATAAGTACTGATAGGGTTATACAACACCTATCCCGTACAGGGGAAACAGAATAATTACGACTCGACTCGACCGACTATGCTCTGATACCACTAATGTAACACCCTTCTAAAATACCCCAAATATTTAATTAAAATAACAACATATATCAATCAGAGTAGATATGCAATTAAGGGTGTCACACAATTACTTCACACCATTCACCATGATAACTGTCATGCTCTTTTATTAATTCAAAACATAAAGCATTTGCACAATACGCAGCGGATAGAGATTAAATCAATCATGCAAAACATGTAGCATATTACATGTAAACTGGTTCACAACCAACATAAACATTTAAAACATCCCATCCCGATGTTACATCTACCAGAGCATGACCCACTAAGGAACTACACTAGACTCCAAGCACTAGCTCCTACTCAATTACTGCTCGTTACCTGAAAAATAGTTGTAAGGGTGAGTTCCTCAATCGATATAATAAGCATTATAAAGTATCATGCAATGTTAAGTAATTTAACACATTTCATCACCCTAATCATAACACACATTCAGTAACGGCACATCAACTCAAACATCATACTCAACACCAACATAAAGCACACGTATAATCTCAATTCATACTCAACACCAACACAAGGCACACGTATAATATTGGAATACATCCATTCATATTATACGTCATACATACATTATGCAATGAGACTCCATGCATGCGGTACCGACTATTCGTGAACATATAGTTCAACTTCACCGACCAAATCCAGGTACGGCTACCAAGCTCACTAGTCCCACTCATTTGAGACCTAGTGACTCACATCACTAATTCCTCACCATGGGAATTAGCTACCACCCCAAGGGCCATGCTATGCACGCTAATCACCTAGCATGCAAACATCAACAACAGTCCAAAATGACTAACATCACTAATTCCTCACCATGGGAATTAGCTACCACCATAAAGGCCACATTATGCTATGCCAAATCACCTAGCATGCAACATCAACAACAATCCACAATGGACATATGCTCACACTCTAAGCCATAAAACAGTCCATCCACAATTACATACATAATATATACATTCACAACATTATGCATATTTTCACACATCATCAGCATATTTATCACATAATCATATCATGTCATGCCAAATAATTCAATCACAGTATTAGCACACTCTACTAATACCTATCCTACTCAAAACAACGGGAAATAATCCCTACTATATCACACACCGATATAGGCCAATCACCAATTATGTTCACAACATTAAAATATCAATTTTTCCAATTTCCAACAGTGTTAACCGGTTAACGCCCTGGGTTAACCGGTTAACGCAACACAGAACACGCTTTCTGGCAAAACTCAACAGTGTTAACCGGTTAACGCCCTGGGTTAACCGGTTAACGCAAGCAAAACAGCAATACTTCATAATTCCTAACAGTGTTAACCGGTTAACACCCTGGGTTAACCGGTTAACGCAAGACAGAAAGCTGTTCCTGCGCTAACACGAAGCAGAATGCAGAATTCTCCGCATTTTCCGCCGTTGGAGGACTTCCGGACCTCCGATTTCAATTCCGTAAAAAGCTACACTTTCGGGAAATCAAGACTCATCCAATTACAGAGTCAATTACAGCTTTAACACAACTTATCCAACACCATTTTTCAGCATTCAACATCCCAATTAGGGTCAAATCAATGGCTTATCACTACCCATTACATGTTAACCCATAATACCCATTAAACGACGATAAACCCCCTTACTTGAGTTAATCCGGCGAATCTTTAAGCTTCAAGCTTTTCTCTTCTCCAACCTTCTTCCTCTTGCTCTGTCTCTTTGCCCTTTTCCTCTTTTCAGCCGCTTCTCTGCTTTTCACGTGAAACCCTTTCTTTACCAAATGGGACTCTTTTTCTTATTTCCAACTTATATATATTTTCCAATAATTATTATTCCAATAATTATAATAATAATAATCCAATAATTCCAATTATTTAATTAAATTAATAAATATAATATTAACTTAAATTAAATAATTATCTTATTTTTATCGGGGTGTTACAGGGAGGGCCAAGCATTTAGGCCCCCATCCTCTAATGTGTTCGCCCTACCGTGCCTCGTTTTCTTTGTGGGCTTTTGCGGGCACGAGCATTTTGTCGAACCTCGAAAAATGAGAACACGACCTAGCGAAGCGCAATCGCACGCTCGCAATGATGGACTAAATAGAGTCGCCACCGAACTTTATTTATTCATAAAAAGGAAAGGGGAAATATCGATAAAACTCAATAAAGAATGACAATGATTATGGTTGTCTTAACCAAATCAGGGTTCGGGAGTTGATTACGCAAGGGGAAGGTATTAGCACTCCTCACGTCTGTTGTACTTAACGGGAACCATTAGGTTAATTATGCGAGTTAATGTTAGCTTTAAATGTTAGGCTTCTCAAGTTATTAGGAGGGGAAAATAATAGGATCAAAATAAAAGAGAATATGTTTTTGGATTTTTTGCAACGAAGGGGACTAAACCTAAGTTTTTTATTAATGGGCCTGACAAGATTACACAATCCTGCTCCTACGTATCTCAATAGAGAACTCAAGGATTACATAGTTATGGGTAAAAATGTTTGTTTGTTAATTGATTTTACCGAAATATATCTTTATATTATTCAACGAGAAACACTGTTTAACCCCAAACAAATGAGGAGCGGAATTATACATCACGACGTATACAAATCAACATTCAGAAAAACGTCACTTATCTCAACTCAACAATTATGGATGAAACATTGCTTTACGTCATCTTAAGACAAGATGTCTTTCGTTATCAAAAGGTTTTCGTGATCAATCACACAACAGAGAAACAAAGTTTGATTGGTTGAATGTATTTTTGGGCTTGAAAGACGAGTATTTATGACTTGCAAGCTCTTACAACTTGGGTCTAATACTCGGGATTACGACTGGACCTTTCACCCAGGTAATATTTTTTTTCGAATTTTAATTATGAAAATGATTTGAATATTTACAAGTGTTTTGGAGAGAAGACGAATACTTATTGCGTGCTAGCTCTTACAACTTGGGCCTAGCATTCGGGATTACGTCTGGATATTTCATCCGTGTAATCTTTTTCTTCTGATTTTACTTATGAAAAATTTAAAAGAAAAGGTTAATGTAAAGGTTTGAGATTAAAATGATCGAAGCATGGAAGTTTGAAATCAGTGGAAGTTGAATGGATGCACTAAATTTTTTTTGATGTAAACAAGACCCCAAAGTAAGTCGAGTATAAATGAATAAATAAATAAATAAGTTTTTTTGTTTTCGACGAACTTAATTTTTTTTTAAAAATAGAATCAAAATAAAATCGAATCGACAAGTGTTTTTTTTTAAATAAGTTGAATTAAATAGGGGATACAAAAATGGTTAAGTTAAATAAAGTAGTTACTAAAAAGAAAAAAAATGAAATAAAGAATGACAATTATACGAAGATAAAATTAAAGAAATAGAAAAATTCCAAGGCCAAGGTTCAAACCAAGGGCATGGTGGGAAGTAGAGGATGTCTCAACCACCAGGATAAGAGCGGCTAGAGCGAGGATGAACACATTCGCTAATACACAAAGGTATAAAGATTTAAAAAATAAAAAATAAAAAAAATTGGGCCCGAAATGGGCGGATGGAAAGGTATGGGTTGGGTCAACTCGACCCAGAACGCCTTAATGCTGAAAGAGAAAACGTGTGGGCCATTTCGGACTTGCACAAGCCCAAAGGGGCCGCGGGTCAGCAAGTGGATCGGTTGAGCGACCCGGATCCAGTATTAACAATTAAGTGGAACTAGGGTGTCTAAAAAGTTCAATTCTCTTCCCAAACGGCCGAACCCTCTCATCTTCCACTCTCTTCAACCTTCTGAAAAATGGAACTGAGAATGGAATTCAAGCCACAACTGAAACTCTCTCATTAGTTCGAACACTCTCAATCAAAAGAAACCTCACAACAGACACAACAATCACAACAAAATGTCGACCATCCAAAAATGCACCATTTCTCATTCCTCATACATTGCAAACGCATAACCACGAACGGTAGCAAAAATATTCGTGAGTAAGAAGAAGAAAAAATAACAAAATAGCGAAGTTCCCCTCGAAGAACGACCTTGCGCACCAGGCATGCACTTCCTTGATTCGAATAAAAGAAATTGGGATTTGTTTGTGTTGTTTTCAGCGAATCTCCTTTAAAGTCCTTATTTGCCGAGTTTTTGAAATACAGTAACTATTAGGTTTTTTTTGTCTATATGATTTACTTTGGATTTGAATACAAAGGATGAAGGTTTAGGTTTTTGGTGGTTCTCTGGTTATGATTTTTTGTGTTCTTTTGTCTGAAAACCAATACATCCCTTCTTTAGAAAAAAAAACTCTCCCCTTTTATACTATGATTTTTAGGGTTTGCACAGAGGTAAGGATTATGGTTCTTGCTGTCAAAATTATGCAATTGATAGTGAGTTCCAATATACTTTCTAAGAGAACAAATAATGCCTTAACATTTTAGTGTAAATTCATGTTGTGTCTTAAAAAGTAATTTACTGTTATTTGCTTTTCTGCTTGGTTTTTGTTTACCTTTGTATTCTTTCCTAATTCATGCTAACTTGATATTATTTTCTGTTGCAATAGGACAAAAATTCTGCTTAAAGTCACTTATCCAAGTTGGTACTAAGGTTGATGAGAAGAAGACCCAAATGGTCTCACACATGACACAAAACAGTCAAGAAAGCAAGCTTGAAGGGGTTCCAAACTTGGACATTATTTTTTGTATAATATTAGTGTAAAGTAGAACAAAAAATGTAATTTCTTTTCACTTTTAATGTAAATATAATATTACTGTAAAGTAGAACCAAAAAATGTAATGTATTTGAACTTTTAGTGTAAATAAAGAAATTATGACTATGTGGTTCAATTTATTTAATCCAAATTGGTAGAAGCAGCCACATTATTATCGAGATTACTACTTTTGACTCAATCCAAATTATAAGTCAAATGATATTGTTGTCACTATTAATCAACGTAAAAACTTTTTGTTAAAATCTTAAAAACAAAACCAAAGTAAACCAAATAGAACCTAAAAAATTTAAATATAAAACAATTAAAACTTGATGAAATCTAAAACAAATCACTACACATTCAAACACCCAAAACTCAATGTAATGCAAAGTGCGGATTTTTTTTGAAATTGAAGTGCATGACACAAGAAATGTGCAGGGAAAATAAATGCACGAATGTCACGATAGATATACACCAGGGAGAATCACAAAAAAATTCTTAATTACAAGTAATTGTGATTAAAAATCAAACCTTTAGTCAATCGAAAGTAGTATCGAAAAAGGCCATCAACTATAAAAAAAATCACCCTAATGATTGTATGATGAGAATGTATGAACTGAATTTATCAAATAACACAAACAAAGCCACCTAATCCGCGATTATTGAATTTTATTCTATGCATGAAAATGAGACTTTATGACCAGATGAAACGGTCCTAAGAAGATATACAAAATTGAAGTATGTATATGAATATGCAGATGATTAAAATGCAGATGAATTAAATTGGGGAAAAATTTAGGGTATGCAAGTTGCCCCTATTTAAATATCTTTACCAGATATCATGATTGATGACAATCCTCATTGAAATCAGGGTGAAAGGTATTTAAATACAGAAGATCCGAATTTTCCCCCTAAATGCAATGGTATGTTATGTTACGAGTTGACAAACTTCTTTTTGATTTGCTGCGGATGTGACGAATCCTAAGATGATCTTTATGATGGATGACAATCTGACATGTGGGAAATGATGGAAATACGGTAGCGATGGTTCATAGGAAATGTCAAAGGCAATGGGTGATGACTAATTGGGGATGACAATATGCTGGGGAAAAGACACTGGGGAACATTTGAAGTGCGATTTAATTAATAGGTTCAGACATGACCTGACACCTTAGAATGTATCCTATAATTATGGAGATTTCTCATAAGAAATATTCAAGGTATATTTTATCAAACAAGTTAAGACATGACCTATCCCTTGAGAATGCTTCTGACAATTCGGGGGGTTTCTTATAAGAAATACACCCAACCAAAGATTTTGGAGATTTCTAACATGAAATTATCCAAAATAAGAATAGATGGGAATCTTCTTACGAGAAGATTATCCATTCAACATACTAGAGTTTTCTTAATGGAAAATTATCCACATAAACTAGATTAGTAGTCTTCTTACGAGAGGATCATCCATGCAAAAGAGTACAATGATTCTTTAAAAAGGAATCAATTAAAACCAATTATCATTGGAGTTATCTTTTAACTAGAATAACATCCAAAACTTCTGGGAATTCCTTAAAATGACGAGTCATACATGACTTTATAGGAACCATCAAGAAAGACAGGGTAACCAAACTGTTTTTATATGCCAACGATGATTGGACTTGGACCGTAATCAATGGGTTACAACCAGCTTATAACAGATTGGTAACAGTTTCAATTAGACTTTAAATGATGTTGGAGATAGCCAAACTTCAAGTACTAATTACGATTGGATTTTCAAACGAGTGCCAATTACAACAGGATTTTTTTTAGAGAAAAGCCAACAACAATTGGCTTTTAAGAACAGAGCGTCAGTTACTACTTGACTTTAAATAGATACCGATGACAATGGGATTTTGAAAGACATTAGTAACAACTGAGTTTTTGATGATAATGCCAATAGTAATTAAGTTTTGGAGACTCCAATGATAATTGAACTCTTGGAATGATACTAGTGATAACTAGATTTTAAGGGTACCAAATAACAATTGGATTTCTAACAAGATACTAGTGACAAATGAACTTGGCATACCAATGACAATCGGATTGGAGATAACACCAATGACAAATGAACTCTTTAGGATTCTTATTATGATTGTACATTAGACGGAGCATTAGCGACAACTGGACTTTGGGTCAAGGGATAACAATCAACGACGGGCCCAAAGGACAACACAAATTAGTGCAAAGTACTCTTTAAACTATGTGTGATTTGACTTTTTCTTTTATGCATGATATATGAATGATCATGATATGAAATGCTGATGTTAGGAAGACCGAAAGTTGGTAGGAATTGTTTACAGAAATCCTGATTCCTTAACACCAATAACTTAACCAATCACAATATAATAGGCGCATTCAAAGAAAACTTCCATCAAGAGGAAGATACAACTAGCCAAGAGGATCCTTTCAGAGGATTAATAAGTTGTGCTCCATGGAGATTTTTGTTGGTGATCTAGGAGTATTTCTGCAACCTTGACTCTTTCAGGAAAACAAATTATTTTCTCTTGATTTTCACATATATCAAAGCAACTTTGTTTCTTTTCAATATGTTTTTAATTCTTTTCAAGTTTATAAATTTCATTATTAACAAATAGATGACACTTTGCATAAAAAAGAAAAACATAGAAGAAATAAATAACAATGATTGATAGGCAAAACTTTTTATTATGAATGGTAGCACACAAATGGTGTAGCTCCATGGAATGTTACAATTTTGAAAATGACAATAATGAATGGTTTACATTGAATCCAGTGACGACTACTATCCCTAGCCATGACTCCCCAAAATCTTGCTTCTAGAGGGAGTAACATGATTTATTTTCCACTTTTGATTCTTCTATGTCGATCAGTATCAACAAATGCAATTTATGCCTTTTGTCCCTAACTTTTGCCTGGATCGTGTAGCGGTAAATTCATGACCATTAAGCTATGGATAAAATTAACGTCAATAAAAGCAGAGTCTCCACCGCGCTTTTATTATTGTCAAAGAAAAGGGAAAACTAGAACAAAACCCGAAGATAAGAAGTTTTCAAATCAAAACTAATAAAATGCCAGAGATTACAAGTAATGGGGTTGGTTACATAGAGGGAAGGTGTTATTACCCAAAGTATCCTAGATACTCCTAGGGAGCCCTTTTTTATGTGTGTATGTGTTTTTGGTATAAAAGATGTTTGCAGTAAAATAGAGTGTGGGGATGAGAAAAGAATTCATTAATTATATTTTTGTTTTTGAGAAGACCTTCGGACTTGTGCCTACACACCAACATAAAAATGAGGGATCAAAACCTCGTAGGTCGTGGTATCAATTTCAAAGTGAGTTGGTTGCTTTTAACAAAAAATTAAATTTAAAAGAGGCACAAAGAGCCTAATAGAGTTTGAATGAGTGTTAGTTCTTTTTGTCTTTTAAAATTTTAAGTCAATATGGTTAGATTTATTTATAATTTTGATTAAGAAAAGAGTTTAAAAATGCAATGGCATAAAGCCAAAGCTTCTAATTTGCAATAAAGTCTAAGTTTAGAAATCACAAGCAAAGAAGATTTTGAAAGGATGGAGAGATTTGAAATTTAAGAAGTTGGAGGAGATGAAGAGACTAATCCTAAGAAAAAATTTAAAAGTTAAGAGTTGAAAAGATCTGACCAATGGGATGCAATCCAATAGACAAGAATGTCATATAGAAACCCACTTTTCCCTTGGACTTTAGAATCAAGCAATATCAATAAACAAGTAGCAAGATGAAGAGCAAGGCATCAAATAAATATAGCCACATCCAAGCAAGCAACTTCACAGTCTTCTTCTTAATCTTCCCATGCATCAGATGACATACTCCTTGAATGGCTCAGAATAAGGCATTAGACACAGGTTCAAAGTAACATTTTCATTAAGAACATGTAGTAGATGAACTTAAGTGGATCTCAATACTTGCATCAGATGAAATCTCAAACCACAATAACTTGGTTTCCGAAATGTTGGCATTTGCCAAGTCCTTTTGCATAGGGAATATTGCCTATATCTAAGTCCAAAGCTCAAATTAAATCCAACAGTCCACACCAACATTTTTAGGGTTTTTGTTGTTTATTAAGTACTTTAAAGTCCTAAGACCATAAACACAAACAAGATACACAAACAAATATATACAATCACAATATATGGCTCAAGCGAGCAAAGTGAAAATGGCATAAACATAAACAAGTTAAATGATATGTAAATGACAAATGAAATGGTAAATGGCTTGAATTTAAATTGCCTAAAGTAAAGGACTTGAAATTAAAAGCAATTATAATAAAGGTTAGTCAAATGTTAGTTGATTAGATATTAGTGGAGTCTTTGCTTTTCAATTGATTAAGTCATTCTTTGAAGAACACTCAACCCTCTATTCACAAGCATAGATCCTTGAACCAAGACATCTTCCAAAGGCAGGAAAAAAGGCAAAGTTTCCACACAATACCATGAAAGGAGGGACACTTACAATCTCACTTACTAGAATGTTATGCCTTTGGTTCAAAATTTAGCACTATGTTAAGTAATCGTAATTGGACTTATGTAGAAGTCACAACTATCTGAGGTCGGACAATAGAAATTTTGGTGTTAATGCATGTTAGAGATATGTTATAATGAATCATACTCCTAAAACACACCACAGACAAGAAGAAAATGATCAAAGGATGGACCTAATCTCATCCATACTTGTATTGGTTCATCTAACACAAAGTTATTGATGAACCAATTAGCCTTATGATATTGAGACTTCATTGGTAAATGAGAACAGTGAGATAGAATGGGATTGAAGATGAAGAGGGAGGGGATATGAGACAATCACAAATTGGTCATGGGAGAAATTTTATCAAATTAAAATTGTTCATTCATTTTGGTAGATGAAATGTACATTTCATCAATCCCCTAAATCCAATGATTTTAATCCTACAAAAGTCAAATCAAGCTTGACCAAGGTCCAAACACATAGTCAAACTTCACAAGTCAATAAAAATGGCTCAACAAAATTTCTATACAATTAATCAATTAAATATCAAATTAAAATGCATTTAAATTAAATTATGTTTGATAGAAAACCTAAAACCTCTTTAAAACAATTAAAAATTTCAATATGCACAAAAAATTTCATTATTTTTTAAAAGTCAGAAGTATTTTTAAACAATTAAAAATATGCACAAAAACAATTAAATCATGAAAATATCAAAACTAATCCAAAAAATAATTTTAATTTAAAAATTGAAAGAGAAAAATATTTGAAATTTTTTGGTGAAATTCCCATATTTTTTGGATTAATAATGAAATTAATATGAATTAATTAAAAATAAGCAATTAAATGAAATAAATAGTGTCATACCCCAAAATTTGCCCGTTAATATTACAAGGCATTTTTCAGGCCACTCCAACGTATTTTTCAAGGCATTGATCCTAAAAGAACAAAGGCCCAGCACACAGGTGGCCAAATCCAGAAAATGGCCCAAACTGGCATGCTCGCTAGGCGAGCAACTCCTTCGCCTAGCGAACCCTTCGCTATGCCACTCGCCTAGCGAAGCTTGCGAATACCAGAAAATTCTGGGCTTCATTCTGAGCCCATTAGGTCACGAAAAAGCATTATAAATACTAAGGACTTCATTCAGAAGGGAAGAAAAGGCAGAACGGAAACGGAGAAAGGAGAACCCTAGCAAGCAAACCCTAACGCTCACAGACGGCAAACCCTGGAGGCAAACCCTGAAGGAACTCAGCGGCATCAAGGTTACCTCTGCCCAATTCAATCCGATTTGCCAATCCAAGGCCGCAATTCAATTTGCAAACAGGTTTGCATTGCTATTAGCGCCTTATGTTCTTAATTTGCATACGGCATTATGATTAAATTTATGAAAATATCTTAAGTTTGGCATGTGAATTTTTAGTACGTATCTGAATACCTTAAATGATTAACCATGTAATTGCTGTAATGAAAGCCATAAGGCATAAAATTGGTTGAAATTGTACTGTTATCAAAACCGGAATCCGCAGCCGCTCGCTAGCACATCGCTAAGCGAGCATGCAGCGAGTATTCGCTAAGCCTTCGCTAGGCGAAGCAGGAGCGAACGTGACAGTAGCTGACTTTTTTGTTCTGATTTTTTTGCTCATCTGACATGTTTTATCACAGTCATGCATTGTTTATCTGATCCTATTACTGTTGTGATTTCTTTTGTGGTGTAATTCTCGATTGCACCCTGATTTGGTATTCTGACATGTTTGCTGAGTTTTGTAAAGGTTCACATATCCCCGGAAAAGATAGCTTGGTAGGTATTCCACTTTATTTGTGGGATATCCTTGTGGAGATTCACCCTAAATCACTTAACTGATTTTAATGTATTAATTTTAATGGGGAGACCCACCCTAAATTACCTAGCTGATTTTAATGTATTGATTTCATTGTGGAGATTCATCCTAATTACCTAATTGATTGTAAAATATGGCCTTTAAATAAGTGATCTTGGACCTCTCTTTGTTACCCTACGATTACGGTATTACGGTCATGTCCCGCGAATAGGGGGATACACTTAGCAAAGACCCTTCGGTTAAATCATCATAGTCCCTCGAATGTTGCCTTTGTCCCTCGATGACCCTTCGGTGTAGCCTACGGTTAAATGATGATTGTCCCTTCGAATGCTAAGGTATCCTCACAACTGTTGCCTTCAATGACCAATCGATGACCCTACGATGACCCTTTTACATCCAAAGGACAAAACTACTTACTTCTCAATAGTAAGGACAGTTTTACCCTCATAGGGATAGGAAATGCCCCTAAAGACCTTGGGTAGGTATAACTCTTAATTGCTTACTCACGACTTAAAATACTTCTCACACCTCACACCTTTCAAAACTAAACGAGATAACCACTTTGTATACATTCATACAAGAATCATTACAAAGTTAAATTCTCCTTTTCAAAACATTTCCTAAACACTTCTCAAACACTTTGTCAAACAAGAAAAAAATAAGTGATTAAGCAATTAAGAGCCCATGGATAACCATGGATACAAAGGGTGCTAACACCTTCCCTTTGTATAATGTACCTCCCGAACTCAAAATCTAATCAAGGGTTTTCCTGTTCTTTTCCACCTTTCCTTATTGGATAAAAGAAAAGTCGGTGGCGACTCTTGCTAACCGCGACATTTGCTTTCTAAAGCAAAAACACAAAGGTCCAGTTCACCGTATGACAAACAGAAATTCAAAAAAATGAGAACCATCTGATCTCCCTCATTAATTGAGGTGGCAGATCAGATGATGATAAATGCGCGTTCCATGATACACTGCAGTCAACGCGGCATAGGCTTGGTAATCAAAAGCAACGCATGAGATTAAAACATTTAAACTGGATCCTATGGTTGAGATGCATGACAATACATAATCGGAGCCAGAGCTCCAGTCTTCTTCACCGATGGACCTGGCCGAACTGGTCATCCATCAACCATCACCAAAATGAAAAAGCAAGACATGGAATTAAATAAAAAATGCTTAGGAGCTTGAATCTGGCCTCAATTTTGTCCATTTCCAAGTATATAAAAAGATACAGGGATTTGAATTTTGAGGATCATGAACTGAGTTGCTTCGATTTGACCTCAAAGCAACTCAATCTTCTTGCCAACATTGATAGGACTTCAGACAACCAAAAATCAACAAAAATGGTGAAAAATTGAGATTGAATCGAAGAGAAGAAGTTTCTAAAAAATCACCTTCGAGTTAATCTAATTCCACTTGATCTTGATCTGGATTTGATTGCTTTCTCTTCCTCTTGCTTGTAGAAACCAATTGAGATGAAAAGGGAAGTGAATTTGTGGAGTTTGAACTTCCAAACAGAAGATGAAGTTCAAGCTCGATTTTAAGAGAAATCTTCTGCAATTCTATGGAAGTGCGGGTTTGAATCAGTCTAGCAAAGCTTGGGCAAGGTGTTGATGATGAATCTGAAGCCTTAAGCTTGTTTAAATAGGCAATGCACTTGATATTTGCACCACTTAAAATTCGGCCAATTTTAGAAACCTCCTTGCATGGATGCATGGGCAATGATTTGGGCCTTAGGAATGATGCAATCCACTTCCAATTTGTGTGCAAAGTGTATTGAATACATCATGTGGAAGCATGTAAAAGAATTTGATCACTTGAAATCCAATCTTGCCAAAACACTTCCCATAATGAAGCTATGTGCAAGTCCCTCAATTTTGATCAAAATAAGATTATTTTGGACTTTTTGGAAAGGTGGGACCAAGGGGAGCAAATTTCATGTTGAACACTTTTTCATTTTAAGCTTGTATCATGATGAATTGAGGTGGAAGTTTGGGAAATCAAACATATTTGAAAATTTTCTAAGTCCCAAGTCAAATATTCATTTCTTCCACCTTGAATAACTTTTTCTATGGACTTCAAATGAGAAAATTTCCTTCATCAAAGTTGTAGCTATTTCAAACCTATTAAATTTGGTCAAAAATTGGATCTCATTTGGATTTGTGATGAAGTAGTTATGCATTTTAGAAGTTGAGGAGAATCACTTGTTCAATGGTAGTGGTCCAAAATGACCTATAATGTTTCCTCTTGGAACATGCATTGGAAAGTTGAATTTGTACTTTCTTAAAACATAAAAGTTGACTTATAAATCTTTAATTTGATCATGAAATTTAAATGGATTTCATATCATAAAAATTGAGCAAGTTATAGTCTTGGGAAGTTGACCTCCAAAGTAGGGTTCAGACAAAATGACCTATAATCTTTCACCATAAACAATGATTTTACAAGCAAAAATAGCTCTTGAATTAAACATTAAAGTATTTTCGAATGTCATTTAGAGTAATTTTTCTCTTGGAATTATTTTCATATGACAAAAATTGTAGGAGATAGGGTCTAGGGAACCTCAGTTTTGACCAGTTGACTTTCTCTGGTCAACCACCACGAACCAAATTGCTAGATTGATATTATCTTGATTTTTGGGACTCATGGAGGATCATATATGCATAAGATGATGTAATGTGAAGTATACCTTGAAATATTTGATCAATTGTTGAAGAAACTTGTTGAAGAAGTCACACATAATACCCAAATAAATTAGGGTTTCCAAGACAAACAAATTCCAAACTCTTAATGATTTCTTGATCAAAATAACATGTGAAGATTATGAAGATCCATATATGATAATTAGATCCAATGTGGATCAATTCTTGTTTGAGCTTCTTGCATTGAGGGTCTTAAACCCTAGATATGAGCTTGATAGAGCATAGGTGAGCACACACACTACCTACAAAAGCAACAAACTATACATTGCCATATTTTTTGGTATTTTGGTTGGTAAATAATAGAAAAATGTAGTATGATACAATAAAAAATGTGCTTGGTGATCTCTCCCCATGCAAACCCAATGAATGACGGGTAAGGAGGATGTCAAGTTGTGATCCCAATGCTAATGCATATGATGAGCTAGCATGAGGGATATTAGGGTCAAAATTGGGGTCTTATAGCTGCCCCTATTTAAGGACGTTCTAAATGAGGAGATGAAGGTTAAAATCTTCGTATCGACTAAGTAGAATGAACTTAAATAACAACATCTAGAAACAAATTTTGGTCCCTAAGAGACCTCATGATGCATATGGTATTAATGTTAAAATAATCTATGCGAGGGAAGTATTGCCACAAAGGAAAAGAATCTAGAGGGACTGAAAGTCCACAGGAGTATAATGCATTATGTAAGGAGAACTCACTGGGGAGACAGAGACTCTGGGGAATAAAAGGTTGTGCGTAGGTCAGGCTACGACTTAAAACTGCTGGGGGATGTCGCAACCTGAAAAATACAGTGCGAAAAAAAAACAACCGGCGAAAGAAAAAGACAGAAGAGTCGCCACCGTGCGTTATTCATCCCAAAGGAGGGAAAGGAAACTCTCGAAGTAAACCTGAAAAAGGAAAGGACAAGACGGGGTCTCGCAACCAAATCTTGGGTTCGGGAGTCGGTTATGCGAAGGGAAGGTATTAGCACCCCTACGCATCCGTAGTACTCTACGGGATCCACTTTTGTAGTTCTTGTCTAAACGGTGTGGGTTTATCTTGTGCTGTTTACAAAAAAAAAAGGTTAAATGAAAATGACTCGCGCGAATGTCGCATCCACTGCATACGTATCTCATATGGATATGAGAATCAGAGTCTTCGTAGCTCGGCTGACCTATGGGTTGGGGGATGTGTGCTCGCTAAGACATCGCGTCTTATGCCTACGTATCTCATCTGGCCTGAGAATCAGAGCAAAACGTAGTTCGGCTAACTACGGGGTTATGGATTGGGTTTTGGGCGAACAACATTACTACACAATCTACCGGATGCTCGACCTTTGGAGACTTACTCGCCTGTAGTAGAAGGAGTTAACGTGTTGCTTTGGGTTTTAGTGTTTGGGATGCTCAAGGGCAAAAAGGGCAGTCCTTGATGAAGGAACCGCGCTACCTGCAGGGATACGAACACAAAACACAAAACATGTATCTTGAGGTAAACACAAAACATTGCCTCCTATCGAGGTCTTCCAGCTAGGAAAGCAGTAAAATGCGGGAAAAGGTAAAAAGTACCACACGGATAAAGATCCGAAGTAACAGCAACCAAGGGGACAAGAACCCAGAGATCTCTCAAGCTGGTACCATCAAAGAAAAGTGAGTCAGTACAGGTAATCGGAATGAACCTCCAGGGGTTATCCCACAAATAAAGTGGGAAACCACGCAATTTATCCCTGCAAAAGTCATGTGAGCCCTCACAAAAATTCAACAAAAGGGTTAGTGAAACATCATAAGCATTTTTTCATGAATAACAGTATGGTTTCAGAAACCTCAAACCCTGTGGCATACACTCAAAAATTAAACGGTTAAACATTCAAGGCATTGTTTATACATTCATATTAAACCCATGGGCAAAGGTAATGGGAATAATGGGAAACCTGATTGGAGAGCTTGATTGAAATTGAGTTGCACCCGTGAGGTTTACAAAACAATCTTCAGGGTTTATGTGAGGCAGAGGCGATTCTGTGTAGTTGAGTTCCCTTCGGGTTTTGGAGGCTGCTCTGAACTCCGTTAGGTCTTCTCTCACTATCTTTTTCCTCAGGGTTTTGTTCCAAGGAAACCTCAGAGTATTTTGCTTCTCTTCAAAATCCCCCTTTTGTTCTGTGTTCTCTCAAGTGAAGCCTTGGTATTTATAGACTGAATTTCATGGTTTTGTGGGCTCAAATGAGAGAGACCCAAGTCCAAAATTTTTTATTATATTTTAATTAATTAATTAATTAAAAAAAAATTTATTATTATTTTTTTTTTGTAAAAAATTATATATATATATATTTTTTTTCGGATCTAATTCTGATTGACATGATGAAATGCAATATGAAATGCTAAATGAATGCATGAATGAGGAGGGCAAATTTTGGGGTGTTACAGCTGCCCCTATTCAAACATCAGCTAACCCGAGTAGGATGAAAGCGAACAGCTTATCAGACAAACGGGGTGAGCTGTGATTGAATACCAAAGACAAACCGAAAATTTGTGCTCCGAGAATACCACAAAAACGCGGAAATACACCGCGCTGTTTATCTTTTTCCGATCCTCTGGCTTAATCTGGAGTTTTGATCCTCTGGCTGAACCTATACTCAATTTAGTCCTCTGGTCGGATATTAATTTTGATCCTCGGGCTGGATACGATTTTGATCTTCTGGCTAGATCTTCTTCGTTTCGATTCTCTGGCTGAATCTATTTCCTTTGATTCTCTGGCTGAATCCATTTTCGGTCTTCGGGCTAGACCTGACTTTGATCTTCTGGCTAGATCTGGAGTGTCGATCCTCTGGCTAAATCTGAACTTAATTTAATTCTCTGGCTGAATCTACTTCGATCTTCTGGCTAGATCTGAATTGTTTCGATTCTCTGGCTGAATCTATTTCCGGTCTTCGGGCTAGACCTGACTTCGATCTTCTGGCTAGATCTTCTTCGATCTTCTGGCTAGATCTCCTTTGTTTCGATTCTCTGGCCGAATCTATTTCGATCTTCTGGCTAGATCTGGATTGTTTTGATGATAAATTCCCATCATTAGGATCCCGCATCTGAGGCATGCGTTGGTTGACCCTCTTTTGAAATCTACACCCAACCTTCATATTAGATATGCAGCTTCGAGAATATTACACTTTTGGGCTTCGTACATATTCTTCGGGCTAGAACATGTTGTAACGACTCCTCAATTAGACTTGCTGGGGAAATAAAGCTTGTAGGCGACTTCACTGGGGAATCTTCAAATTGAGCCTCAGTCTGACTCTTGGGAAAACGATTCTCAGGCTGAATCTTCAAAAATGACCCTCATGCTGGATCACGGGAAAACGATTCTCAGGCTGAATCTTCGAAATGACCCTCAGGCTGGATCACTGGAACACAATTCTCAGGCTGAATCTTCGAAATGACCCTCAGGCTGGATCACTGGAACACGATTCTCAGGCTGAATCTTCGAAATGACCCTCAGGCTGGATCACTCACGCTTGATCCTCCAGATGGATCTCATGACCTTGGTTGTAAAGTAATTCTTCAGTCTGCTTGGAAGAACCTGTTTATCAGCTTATGTGTATGCTTGATATGATATGCATGCAAATGCAAATGTTATGCATGGTGTAAAAAGAAATCTGCTCGGGGAAGCAAACTCCGGTAGGGAACAGATCGCTGTATCAATCCTTGAATGCTCTGTGGGGAATGATCCGTCTGCCGGGACCAATGAGCCACCAAAAATAAATTGGCTGCTTGAAAAGTTGACCTTGCAGGGGGAGTATCAATTATGGAAACTTGGTTCGGCGAGGCTCTGTGAGGAGAGTCTGTGGGAAAAACACTTCCTGGGGAAATGTCGTAGGAAACGACCTTTGTTGGGGATATGAACTTGCTAATCGTCCTCTAGCTGGGGATTAGAACAAATCTGCTAGAAATAATCTGCTGGGGATGAGATGAACACTGGGAACACCACCCTCTTGTCCGTTGGGTATGCAACCACTCCGCTGTTGCTAGGAAGATACAGTCTGACACTGTCAACTCCACTAGGGATATATAGTCTGGATACTGTCAACTCTACTGGGGATAGACAGTCTGGATACTGTCAACTCTGTTGGGGAACATGCTCTGCTGAGGAGAGACTTTGTCAACCGCTTGGGGATGAGGATTCATGACTTGGCATCCGGTTCCTGTGACCTGCAACCAAAAATACACGTATGCCTCGGGGGAATTACTCGGTTTGAATTCACCGTCCGGGATTAAGCACATTCAAAGCAATTTTAAATGTTTTCCTGTGCAAATCATCTGCAAAAGCCACCATTATGTTCATATGCAATATGTTTTATCAAAAATTCGGACATTTTTGCAAACAAACTGATAAATGAAAAATAAAGAGGCTCTTTAACTGAATTATTTGACTCTTACTGGGGAGAAAATTTGTGCTAGGAATAGGCGAGGGTATCAGGAAGCTGATCTCTGAAAAGAGGTGATCGCTATAAAAAAAAAGAACTATCCTAATGGCAATGGGGATACGGGGTCCCACTGAGTTTCGACTCTGCTATGACTCGTATGTCCTCAAGACGCTCTGCTCATCTTGCTTTCTGAAGTGGATGATTAGTCGATCTTTAACCTTCGAAGATTGCCGGATTGAATGAAACGGTGATATAACACTGATGAACTCAGATCACAGTCATTCGCTTATTCCCTAACTTTTGCCTGGATCGCCCCCTTTTCGGGTTTTCAATCCACCGGGATACCCATTTTTGCCTGAGCCGCCCTTTTGGGTTTTCGACTCACCGGGTGTACTCTTTTTTTTTTTATATCCCTAATTTTTGCCCGAACCTCTTTATTCTTTTTTTTTGTTCGTCGGGATGCCCCTTTTTTGCCTGGACTATTCTTTTTATCGTCCAGCGGGTCTATTTTATGCGAAGTATTTTTTAATTGCGTCTGAGTTGACAGGGGACGGGAATCCTTCGCCATCCATGGTTGTTAGCATCAAAACTCCGCCATAGAAAATCCTTTTAACCACGTACGGACCCTCATAGTTCGGTGTCCATTTGCCCCTGTGATCTGTGTTGGGAGAAAGAAATGTTTTGAGTACCAATTTAACGACTTGATACCCCCGAGGGCGCACTTTCTGACCAAATGCTTTCTTCATTCGTCTCTGACCGAGATACGTCAATTCTGGGTACGTAGTTCCAGCATAGCACCATTTTCCGTTGGTTTGATTGATGACCAAAGCTGAGTCCCCGTATACATCCAGGGATTTAATCTGTATTTTGACGGCTTCCTCAAGTCTTAGGATACAAGCTTCGTATTCGGCTTCATTGTTGGTGCAGGGAAAAGTTATTCTGGCACCAAATGGCATATGAACCCCCTTCCGGTGTGATCAATACTACACCAACTCCGCGACCATTGACGTGGACCGCCCCATCAAACATCATAACCCATTTGGATTCAGGGTCAGGCCCCTCCTCCGGGAGTGGTTCCTCTCAATCTTTCGATTTGAGAAACATGATGTCCTCATCAGGAAAGTCAAACCTCATAGGTTGGTAATCATCAATCGGTTGCTCTGCAAGATAGTCTGACAAGACACTTCCCTTGATGGCTTTTTGTGAAGTGTATTGGATGTCATATTCTGTCAGTATCATTTGTCACCTAGTAACCTTTCCGGTAAGTGATGGCTTTTCAAAAATATACTTGACTGGATCCATTTTTGATATCAATAGAGTTGTGTGAGTCAACATATACTGTCTTAGTCGGCGAGCAGCCCATGCCAAAGCGCGGCAAGTTTTTCTCGAGCAATGAGTATCTTTGTTCATAGTCGGTAAACTTTTGCTAAGGTAGTATATTGCATGCTCTTTTCAACCTGACTCGTCATGCTGACCGAGCACACAACCCATTGACCTTTCTTACACAGTCAAGTACATGATCAACGGTCTTTCCTCTCGGCCTATAGACTGGCCAAAAAAATCTCTCTTTCTTGTCGTCTTTGGTACCAACGTTGATGGTCTCAACCACCTCCTGATAAGGTGTAATAGCTTGGTCCTCCTGTTTCAACCATCTGGCTAACCCTTCAGGCAATTCACAATCTTCCTCAGCCCCTTCTTCGGCTTGATAGATAGGATTGTCGAAGTCATACTTGGCCATAGCAGTGTCGTTAGCAGTGAGATCCGGGTGGTCGGCTCTGCATGATGGAGGATCATGCTTTACCTTAGAATGAGAGATTTTTTTTTTGAAAGAAAGGAAAAACGAAAAAAGAAACATTGCCATTTTTTGGTAAAAAGTAAAAAAAACTGAAAGAAAGAGAACACAAAATTGTTTGCAAAAGCCGTCCTTTATTGATGATAAAAATAATTGCGAAACCTAACTAAATGGATGGCCCTACAAATGAGCCGTTACACCTTGGGCAAAGTGTAAGACTTTATTATGCATGTAATAAAGGAAAACAATAAAAATCACTCTTTCAGTAGAGTAACCCGAACGGTTTTTTCAGACGACCAATTGTCGAGCTTTTCTCCCGGGACACACGGGCGAATCCAGCTATCTAAGTCACAGTCGCTGTCAGCCTTGTCTTCATCTGCAGCATTGACGACGTGGGGAGAAACCAAACCCCCGCTGGAGAAAGTACCGGCTTCATTCTTCTGAGATCCCGGAGCATACCCCAATCCAAACTTGTCTTCTTTGATGACTGGCTCCATAAATTTGCCCCAGCCTTGGGCATTACCAGCTTTAACCACTTCGACAGCTTGCTTGTATGAAGAGATAGAAGTCCCGACCTTCTCAAACTCAGGTGAAAAGATAGCTTCGGGCGCGACCTCATTGATGTTTGTAGTTTCGAAGCCCTGACACAGCATCTCATGCATCTCACCATCCATCTCTACATACTTAAATGTAGACAGGTGGCTAACAAAAATATCCTCTTCACCACATACAGTGACGCTCTGACCTTCTAGTTCATATTTGAGCTTCTGGTGGAGGGTAGAAGTAACAGCACCGGCAGCATGAATCCAAGGCCGACCTAGCAGACAGCTGTAGGCAGGCTGGATATCCATCACATAAAAGGTGCTTTTGAACACCTGCGGTCCAATCTTAACTTGCAACTCAACTTCGCCAAAAACAGCTCTCTTAGAGCCATCAAAAGCCCTCACAACTAAGTTACTTGGCCTCAGGATGATGCCATCGCAATCCAACTTCATTAAGGCTTTCTTTGGAAGAACATTCAGAGAAGAGCCTGTATCAACCAAAACATGGGAAAGCACCACCCCTTTGCACTCCATTATGATATACAAGGCTTTCTTGTGATTCCTGCCATCAGGTGTCAGGTCATTATCGGTGAAACCTAGCCCCCGGCTAGCGTTTACATTGGAAACTACCGACTCTAGCTGGTTAACAGTTATCTCCGGTGGAACATAGGCCATATTCAGTACTTTCAACAAGGCTGCTCTGTGCGCCTTAGAGCACAACAATAGTGAGAGAATGGAGATCTTTGAGGGTGTCTGATTTAGCTGGTCGACTACCTTGTAGTCACTTTTCTTGATAATCCTCATAAACTCATCCACTTCCTTCTCGAATGCGGTCTTAGGAGGATCTTCCTCAGTAGTAACCTCTTCGGTGGATACCTGTTTCCCTTTAGCCTTGGCATCTGCCTCGGCTTCAGTATTCGCGCGTAATGTTGATGGCGCAAATAGGCGTCCACTGCGAGTGAAGCCACCAACCCCTCCAACATTGTCTACAGCGGAGCTACCAATGTCAATGTCTTCTTCGTTAACTTTCTGCCCCTGGCAGTAGATATCAGCCCCATAGTGCCACGGGATAGCACTGTCTTTCTCATACGGAACAGGTCCTGGTACCGTGATGGTGATTGGACCAACCAAAGTCGGTTGAGGGCTGTTAGAGTAAATTGCGACTGGTGCTGAACTTTCGATGTTCACCGCTGCTGGTTCTGTACTTTCTGGGAAATATATTGTTGTCGGAGCGAGTCTCTCGGGAACATATATTTCTTCAGGAGTGAAATAAAACGTCACCGTCGACACATCATTCTTCACTGGACGGGCCTGATCGAACTGAAGACAACCTTCAACTATCAGTTGCTGAATACCCCTTCTCAAATTGTCACATCCGTTTTCGGCAGCTTGACAATTTCTGCATTCTTCCCCACAGCCCGGGAAAATCTGTCCTTTCAGAAGTCGGTCTTTAACCACCGATAGCGAAGTCTTCACCTTAGTCACATCAGAAACCAAATTCAAAGTTTCCCCACTATCAACAACATTAATCATCTGCCCGCCGTGAGCCGGCATCAGGTTCTGGATAACATTAGGCACCGGAGCAAAATTGATAGCCTGGGCATCTCTCAAATCTTGTACCTTTAACTGGAGAGCCTTGCAATTATCTATAGTATGGCCAGGTGCGTTGGAGTGAAAAGCACATCTGGCGTTGACATCATAACCTCTAGGCAAATTATTGGGATCGATTGGCGGAGCCAGAGTTCTCAACGTAACCAGATTCATGTCAATCAGCTTGGGAAGTAATACTGAATAAGGCATTGGGATTGGCTCGATGACCCGGTCCATTTGCCTTGGACGTTGTTGATAGTGTCTCTACTGACCTGGATTACCTCCTTGTTGTTGATTGTTGTACCTGGGTTGTTGTTGCAGATGACATTGCGGTTGAGGAACAGGTGTTGGAATAGTGACTGCGGCCACTTGATCTTGATAATAATTAGGGCGTCCTCTACCCCTGCCTCTGCCAGTATACACAGCGCTTGTCTCGCCTTCTTTTCTTCGCTGACCGTTACCAGCAAACGGTCTCTTGGGACCTGATGAGTTGGAAGCACTATTGTCTTGAATTCGGCCCATCTTCAACAGACTCTCGATTCTTTCTCCAGCAATTACTATATCTGCAAAGCTGATTGACGGGCAAGCAGCCAATCTCTCAATATAATTGCCTTGAAGAGTGTTCATGAACATGTCCGCCATCTCCCTTTCAGACATAGGGGGTTGGACGGACGCAGCAATCTGTCTCCAACGCTGAGCATACTCTCTAAAGGTTTCCTTGGCAGTCTGAGACATACCTCGCAACAAGGTCCGATTTGGAGCCATGTCCAAGTTGTATTGATATTGCTTGATAAAAGCCTCTGCCAAGTCTTTCCAGCTCTTGATGGTAGTACGAGACAAGTGAGAATACCATTCACGAGAAGCTCCAGTTAGACTGTCTTCAAAATAGTACATCCACAGCTTTTCATCTTCCGTGTGAGCTCCCAACCTTCCCAGATAAGATTGGAGATGAGTGCGTGGGCAAGAAGCCCCGTTGTATTTCTCAAAAGTAGGGGGTTTGAACTTGTGAGGAATCCTTACTCCCTGAACCAGACCAAGATTTGTGACATCAAAGCCTAAGGAATTTTGAGACTCCAACGATTTGAGCTTCTCAACAAGCTCATCCATACGGCGAGTGGTCTCGAGGGCCTCGTCGTGCAAAGAAAATTGATCACACTGATAATCTTCAGTAACGGGGTGCCCGTTAATCTGAATTCCTTGATTCACATTGTACCGTCCGCCAATATCATTTCCAACATTCCATGTGTTGCCAACATTACCCGGGTTTCCATCAGCATTTGCGTTACCCACGTTACCAGTGTTCACAAGGTTATCAGCGTTCCCAGGGTTACCAGGGTTTCCCTCAGCATTTGGTATCTCCAAATCTGGATTGGGCCTTGGTTGCTCAACCAATTCCCTCAGCTTTTCTTGGCCTGCTGCCATACCAGTCATCAATGTCATGAACTGATCCATCCTTTCACGCATATTATCAGAGGAACAACTACTCGTATTCCAACAATATTCTCAAGAGAGACTCTTATGAGTGTAGTATCGCGTAACAATCGTATCAAATCTTACACTTGAACGACTTTCGCACTACGTCCTACGAATAGGCCAAGATGGGTTTGGTAAACTAAGGTCCTCGGCTTCTTAGGTCTATATTGGAACAAGTAATGTCTAACCACAACTTACTTATGTGACATTATTGATCTCAACATGACCTCCACCAAGTGAATGGGCTTCCAAGTCAACTCGCTAAGGAATACTCCACACAAGTTGACAGGACTATGCCATTCTCCTATCTTAAGTACACTCGAGTTCGGGTATAGAACTCATCTCACAAAGATCACCAAGCAGCCAGCCAACAGAAACAGCAATGATATATACACAATGCAATAAGGTAAAGCAGGTAAATAAATAACTGCACAAAAGCATGAACACCCAATAAACAAACAAACTACAAAAGCTAGGAGGGACTCGCTTAGGGAAGATGGACCAGCAAGAGGTCAACTTCTTCGTTTTCCCCAGCAGAGTCGCCAGCTGTCGCAACCTGAAAAATACAGTGCGAAAAAAAAACAACCGGCAAAAGAAAAAGACAGAAGAGTCGCCACCGTGCGTTATTCATCCCAAAGGAGGGAAAGGAAACGCTCGAAGTAAACCTGAAAAAGGAAAGGACAAGACGGGGTCTCGCAACCAAATCTTGGGTTCGGGAGTCAGTTATGCGAAGGGAAGGTATTAGCACCCCTACGCATCCGCAGTACTCTACGGGATCCACTTTTGTAGTTCTTGTCTAAAGGGTGTGGGTTTATCTTGTGCTGTTTACAAAAAAAAAGGTTAAATGAAAATGACTCGCGCGAATGTCGCATCCACTACATACGTATCTCATCTGGATATGAGAATCAGAGTCTTCGTAGCTCGGCTGACCTATGGGTTGGAGGATGTGTGCTCGCTAAGACATCGCGTCTTATGCCTACGTATCTCATCTGGCCTGAGAATCAGAGCAAAACGTAGTTCGGCTAACTACGGGGTTATGGATTGGGTTTTGGGCGAACAACGTTACTACGCAATCTACCGGATGCTCGACCTTTGGAGACTTACTCGCCTGTAGTAGAAGGAGTTAACGTGTTGCTTTGGGTTTTAGGGTTTGGGATGCTCAAGGGCAAAAAGGGCAGTCCTTGATGAA